>NC_056746.1:1319257223-1319537223 GCF_019279795.1 Protopterus annectens | reverse complement strand
ATTACTCTCTCTGCTGCCTGACATTTTTTTCCAAATAGCAAACATTGTGATAAATACCCAAAGATTTTATCCACTGTAATCATTACAATTGCTCTGCTTATCATGTACATTTTCTTCAATTCTGTATGCCTTACATTTCTTAATATCTTGCCGCCTTTCACAGTTGTCAGTTCCTGGCTGGGACAGTATTGGCTCGCATGAATTTGTACATACTGACTCTTACTTTTGAGCAGAAAGAATGGCCATTGAGATGAAGATGTGTATTTACTGATGTCCAGCTTGTTATTAAAAAAAAAAAAAAAAAACAATAAAAACAGCCAGAAAACAAAGATGAATCACACTTTTAGAAAATGTCATCATTCCATGGTCATGGATGATATGATTATGAGAATAACAAACTTAAAAGGAACATGTCTTCACCATTTTAATTATGGTCAAAGTCACTGTCTTTTTCACTGGAAGCTGAAAGCCTACATCATATAAGTTTCCTTTCTACATTAAAAAAGAAGTCATTGTGGATCAAGGTACAGTTTCCTTAGTGGGGACGTTCCCAACACACTGTATGCTATGGTAGCATCAGCCATAATCATGAAGCCTAAATAGTTGGCTAGGGCTGTAAAAGAGATATTTCCCTGCCAAAACTCCTAAAGGATATTAAAATAGGCAAATGTTATTTTTCTGTTTGTTTAAACAGATAATTGTACTTTCTGCTGACCTGCTGACTGAGATGTGGACAGCACTGTGTCTGGCAAGCAACACATCTGTGTATAACAGGTCTACAAGTGGTCAGTGTGCTAGTAGCTAGTGACACACCTGCTGACTGCCACCTTTCTAGAAAGACAAGTATTCTAACTCCTAGTAGCCTGATCTTACTTAGCAACTTAGCCCTCCCAACACCCAACCCTATGAATTTGTATAACCCCACCAGAATCCAAACTCTGAGCATAAAAGTCTTAATGCAATTTCTAACCCGAGTCCTCGCTTTCTTGCCATAAAACTCCACTTCTCCTTCCTAAATCTAAAGTCTCCACTGGCTACATAAATCTAAAACCCCTACATCCTTCCCGTAACCCTAGAGGACCTGATCACTCCCTAAATCTAAATGTCAACCCTCCCCCTAAATCTAAATCTCACAATCATTCCCTAAACCTAAAACTACACTTTCTAACCTTATAGGACCTGATCACTCCCTAAATCTTAAATGTCAACCCTCCCCCTATACCTAAATCTCACAATCATTTCCTAAACCTAAAACTACATTCCCTAACCTTATAGGACCTGATCACTCCCTAAATCTTAAATGTCAACCCCCCCCAAACCTAAATCTCACAATCATTTCCTAAACCTAAAACTACATTCCCTAACCTTATAGGACCTGATCACTCCCTAAATCTTAAATGTCAACCCTCCCCCTAAACCTAAATCTCACAATCATTTCCTAAACCTAAAACTATACTTCCTAGCCTTATAGGACCTGATCACTCCCTAAATCTTAAATGTCAACCCTCCCTCTAAACCTAAATCTCACAATCATTTCCTAAACCTAAAACTATACTTCCTAGCCTTATAGGACCTGATCACTCCCTAAATCTTAAATGTCAACCCTCCCCTAAACCTAAATCTCACAATAATTTCCTAAACCTAAAACTACATTCCCTAACCTTATAGGACCTGATCACTCCCTAAATCTTAAATGTCAACCCTCCCCTAAACCTAAATCTCAGTCATTTTCTAAACCTAAATCTACATTCCCTAACCTTATAGGACCTGATCACTCCCTAAATCTTAAATGTCAACCCTCCCCCTAAACCTAAATCTTACAGTCATTTCCTAAACCTAAAACTACATTCCCTAACCTTATAGGACCTGATCACTCCCTAAATCTTAAATGTCACCCCTCCCCCTAAACCTAAATCTCACAATCATTTCCTAAACCTAAAACTACACTTCCTAGCCTTATAGGACCTGATCACTCCCTAAATCTTAAATGTCAACCCTCCCCCTAAACCTAAATCTCACAATCATTTCCTAAACCTAAAACTATACTTCCTAGCCTTATAGGACCTGATCACTCCCTAAATCTTAAATGTCACCCCTCCCCCTAAACCTAAATCTCACAATCATTTCCTAAACCTAAAACTATATTCCCAAACCATATAGGACCTGACCACTCCCTAAATCTTAAATGTCAACCCTCCCCCTAAACCTAAATCTCACAATCATTTCCTAAACCTAAAACTATACTTCCTAGCCTTATAGGACCTGATCACTCCCTAAATCTTAAATGTCAACCCTCCCCCTAAACCTAAATCTCACAATCATTTCCTAAACCTAAAACTATACTTCCTAGCCTTATAGGACCTGATCACTCCCTAAATCTTAAATGTCACCCCTCCCCCTAAACCTAAATCTAACAATCATTTCCTAAACCTAAAACTACATTCCCTAACCTTATAGGACCTGATCACTCCCTAAATCTTAAATGTCAACCCTCCCCCTAAACCTAAATCTCAGTCATTTCCTAAACCTACATTTCCTAACCCTAAGGTCCTCAATTGCTTTGTACACCCAAAATGCAGCTCCCCCCTCCCTAAACATAAAGTCTCAATTCACTTCCTAAACCTAAAACTCTAACACCATCCCAAATCTACATTCCCCATTATCTCCCTACACCTAACCCCAACAGTCCCACCTTCTCCCTCCCCAGAGCTTCTGCAATAGTAATAAAGATGTGTTCGTTTAAGGTGCACAAACGGTTCTCCGAAAATGCATTGTGTTCCAAGTACAAGCTGCAGCAGCATAAGCTCCAAGAAGCGCGACTTCCTGAACTCGAGACAGTGGTCTTTGTGTGCTTGGGATTTAAGCACTTTTACTAGAACTGTGTTTAGCATAATGATACTCAGAGTAATGTGATCTCATCAACAGTGGATTAGTGTTACTTAGGGGTACTATGTGCGTGTTATAATGCTGTTGTATTGTGCTGTTATCACCAGCTACATTGTACCATGAATGGGGCAGGGTGATGTAAACATATCTACATAAACATCTTGCCAGACTGCAACGGATATCCAGTAAAATTAAAACAAGTGCAATGCTTTCGAAGAAGAGTCCAGAAAAAATAAAAAGTTATAACAGCTAAACTGCTAGCACAGCAAAACTACTAACCTATCTCTGTAAATGCTCGTATGCTATTAGAATCAGAAAGGCATTATGAAGAATTCTGAGCAATATTATAACTCAAAGTACTTATAATGTGCGTAAGAATAGGACATTATTTTGAGCAGCTGTCCCACTGTGTTGTAGATTTGCACTGGTGATGAAACATGTGAGAGTGACCTATAATCGATTACTTTTACATATCCAGAGTAAGAGCATGTAAGAGTTTTAAATGTCTGATTGTGAAAATATACTTGATATTACTTCTAAGCATCAAAACACCATTCTAGCAGAGTGCTTCATCATTAAGAAATGCTATGTTGAAACAAACTGCATTATTTGTTAATAGTACAGTTTGGGATGTGCTTACGTCCCCCACTTATTAAACCATGGAATAAGTGTTTAGAGTACTGTATTTTTGATTTTGTTCATTTGCAGGTAGGCCCATCAGACGTGAGTGCTGCTTTTCAGGAGTGTCAATGGAACACTGCCTGGTTAAGTGACATCATCACAATCACTTCCTGTCCTGGAGTGATAGACTGGCCTCAAAACACATTGGATCAGTTGGACAGGAAAACTAGATGGATGCTTCATGCTCATCAGATGATTACTAAAAGTCAGTGTATACCAAGACTATATATTCCCCGTTCTGAAGGAGGTATGGGCCTTCTCAAAACTGATTAAATGTATAGCTCTGCAGTAATAGGACTGCATATATATCTGCTAACCTCACAAGACTTAAATGTAGTTAAAGTTTTAAAACATTAGGAGAATGTCTAAGATGACTTCTCTGCTTAGTTTAGAAGACGCATATCATTGTCAAATGGGAATGGAAATCAAACCAAATCAAAGTAAATAAAAAACAGGCAGCAACTGAATGTGCCAAAAAATCAAAAGAAAGAATATAAGGTGAAGGATCAAATAAGAAGGCAAGAAATCTGAAAAAAAAAATGCCTAAATATAGTTGAAAGTATAGAAAACTTTTGGAACAATTTCATGTTGATTAGGATCGAATGCAGGAATGGTTAAGGAAAGGTGATTTAAACCAAAAGACGAAAGGTTAATATTGGTGGACCAAGATAGTGGACTACATACAGACTGATTTACAAAGTCCATTGAACATGTGGCAGAAACAGAGAAATGTAGGTTTTGTGAAACAGAATTGAAAACAGTCGCGCATCTTGTTATTTATGTCATGCTAATGGCAGAAGGACTCTATACTGAAAGGCATAATAATTTGGCAAGACTGTTGCACTGGGGATTGTGCAAACATTATAGTATTGAAGTAGCTGAGAAGCATTGGAAACATGAGCCACAAGCATTCTAGTAAATGATGAAGATTATATCACATGAGATCACCCGTTACCAACAGTTCAAAAAATAGATGCAAGAAAACCAGATATTGGTAGTCCATGAAAAGAAGACATAGGTAGCATTGATCATTGAAACTGCTATATCCAGTGGCTACAGTGTCTTATATACAGAGAGACATAAAGTCATAAAATAACAGGATTTTAAGTCAGAAATGAGGGCAATGTGGAAGAAGGATACCCAGACACTTCCAATAGTAGTAGGAGCAACAGGTCCTATAAAACAAAATTTATAATCGTACTTAGATATCCTACCCAGTAAGACATTGTCCCATTCGATTCTCAGCTAGAGCATCTTCTGAGTGGAGATGTGTGTGAATGGGCATACCTTCGTTGAAGGGTGTACGTCAGAGCTGGCAACTCGGCATGTAAAAATCTACTGCCAGTCATTAGCGGACCGGAGTTCTGCTGTGGTGACCCCTAACCGGGAAAAGCCGAAAGAGACAACAACAACTTAGATATCCTACCAATACATGTAACCCCATATGAATTGCAGAAGGAGTCAATACTGGGAACATTGTGGGTGCTGCAAAGAGCACTTCTGGCTGACATCAAAGGTTGAAACAATACTAATTTCATGACCTTTATCATACTTTGACTTAGAAATGGCATCCATTCCTCTCATAGTATTAGAAACCCAAAAGACTTGGAGAAATTAAATAAGGATAGAGATGTAGAAGGAACCAAACCCTGCACCACTGGACTACAGAAGGCTGCCTGATAGCTCACAAACTTAATTCTCTCCACTGTCTATTAGACTCACTGAGCAGTCCCTCAATAAAAAATGCATTCACTAGTCTTTCAAATATATTTCATGTTTTTGATGTTAAAAGTACGCAAAGACCTCACTGTGATCAAGTCAATATTTATAGTTTTCCTCACTGTAGTGCGATCTCGGAGTTGCTATATTTAATCAGCAGGTGGGGTTGGGGGTGAAGGGGGGCTTGCCCTGCTGCAAAAACATGTAAAAATATGTTTATTTATTTATTTTTAATATATACATACATACATACAGGTGTGGGCATCATTCCTAAGTGAGGGTATAATTAACATACATAAAATCAGTTATATTTCAGTCTTTGCTACAGCAGCTCTTCTCAATGCACACAATGTACCCAGAATTTTCTCCTCCTGCAGTTCACTTGTTTTGGCAACTAACTTAAATGGGTATAACTAATATGCATATAAGGACCCTTAGATATTTGCATATGAGTTTATAATTAGCTAATTTGCATAATAAGTATTTAAATTGCCCTGGACATATGCCAGTAAGCAGCAGTTTACCAGAATAATATGGAGATTTGAGGAGAAGAGAAAAAAAAAGAAAAAGTAGGTATAGTTATTAACTTTACTTAAAGAAATAATTTTGCATACTTGGGCAAAGTGCTTAATGGGTCATTTAAAGGAATGTTGCATTTTGTAGTCAGTGACTTGCTTGTGCAGACATGGCTATACTACTGAAGGGGCTGTTGGGGGCAATGTTTCATTTTGGAGTCAGTGAAGTGCTTGTCCATACTTGAACATATTATGAAGGTGTCACTTCAGTAAGTGATTCATTTTGGTGCTTATGCCTACTTGGACGTATTACTGAAGGAGCCCCTTTTGGGGAAATGTTTTATTTTGGTGATTTTGTGTACTTGGACGTATTACTGAAAGGGTCACTAGGGCAAATGTTTCAGTTTGGTGCTTGTGCATACATGGACATATTGCTGAAGAAGTCACTTTAGGAAATGTTTCATTTTGGTTCTTGTGCATACTTGGACATACAACTGAAAGGGTCACTTGGGGAAATGTTTAATTTTGGTACTTGTACATACTTGGACAAATTACTGAAGGAGTCACTTTGGGAAATGTTTCATTTTAGAGATTGTGCATACTTTAATGTATTACTGAAGGGGTTGCTTGGGAATAAACTTTTATTTTGGTGCTTGTACATATTTGGACATACTGTTGAAGGGGTCACTTGAAGAATTATTTTATTTTGGTGCTTGTGCCTACTTGGACTTAGCTGAACTTTCGTTTTGGTGCTTTTATGTACATAGGATCATAGGACATTACTAGGCTATTGGCCCTGAAGCTCCTATAAGCCTAGCCAAGGGTTTAGTCCATGTTTAAACACATCAGCACCTGATGCCCCTGTCTGGCAGGGACAGGGGTGGAATCCCAGGGGTATATTTTCTGTTTCCCATCCGGTTATCCAGGTTGTGCTTAAAAATGTGTAAAGAGGTACTCTGCTTGATGTTGAGAGGGAGTTTATTCCATAGATGGGGGAGTCTCTGGGATGGAAATCTGTCCTGCCAACGAGTCTTGTTGATGTCACAGACCAGGTTGAGGCCACGTGTGTGGGTTACTCAAGTGGAGCTTGACTTGCAGATATGCAGCAGTGCCATCAGTGGGGCCCATGATTGCCTCGTATGCCAGACAGAGGAATCTGTATAAAACTGAGTAGAGGGAATGGGCTTTTAGCCTATCTGTGTATGGTAGATGTTTGAGGCCTTGCATTCTCCTGTTGAGGAACCTCTGTGGTCTCTCCAGCTGCTGCATGTGCTTTGCAAGGTACATGCGAATGTGGTATTGTACTCAATAATGGGCCTTATAAGGGAAAAATACAGGAATGTTATGACCTCCTTGTCTCTGGATGAGATATCTTTACTTATGAGGTGGGCCATGTAGAAAACTTTCTGTACAATGGAAGCAACACAGTGGTTAAATGTCAGGTTGCTATCAACTGGGTGCATAAATCCCTCATGACTGACTGAGTGCTTAGGATGTTATTAATGTGACGATCTGTAGGGATGTCACTCTCCCCAAAGGGGATGATGATGCATTTTTTGGTATTCAGTTTGAAGCCATGTTTCTTGCACCAGTCATTTGTCTGAGTGAGACCCTCTTGGGAGATGTCCACATTACAAGGGGAATTGATGACAGCAGAATTGATGACAGCAGCTAGCTTGCAGTCATCTGCAAACTTGGTTAGCCATAGCCCACTGGTTTTATCCTGCACCTCAGAAAAGTACATCCCAAATAACAAAGGCTGCAAGACCGAACCCTGGGGTATGCCACTTGTTACGGGTGTACTGCTTGAGATGGCTTCCTCTATTTTGACTACGTGGGTTCTATCAGTGAGCCAGTTTGCTACCCATCTGGTAACATATAGATTGATACCTAGTTAAGAGAGTTTACTGGAGATATTACTGAAGGGTTCGCTTGAAGAAATGTTTCAGTTTGGTGCTTTTGTGTACTTAGACATACTACTGAAGGGTTCGCTTGGGGGAATGTTTCATTTTGGTGCTTTTGTGTACTTGGACATATTAGTGAAAGGGGTTACTTGAGGAAATGTTTCATTTTTGTACTTGTGCATACATGGTGAAACTACTGTGGGGGTGGCTTGGGGAAATGTTTCAATTTGAAGCTTTTTTCCAAAGGCTTCTGCTAAACTAAGCAAATAATTTCTTTTAGACTTATTTTGTTCATGTTTTAAAAGATTCATTATGTTTGGATCTGATGATACCAATAAATATTTGTGCAGTCCTGGAATCACCAAGCTATATGTATAAGGGAGACCCATTCCCCCTTCAGAATAAGAGATCTACTATCTTGCCAAACACTGCTTTTGATGGGCATGAAGCAGTTTTCTTGTTTACCTATCATGCTTATCCAGTTATTCCAGTGGCCATTCAATCAACCCAAAGCAGTGAGTTTAGATAGTACAAGTTGATTTATTGCTAGAACTTTATTCCTGCCAAAGTAGTTTATGGTATTAGTTTCAGTGTTTAAAAAAATATTTGTTGTTGAGCTTTTTTTCTCTTTTGTTGATGCTGCCACTTCACCTGTTTCCAGATATTTCTACACCCCCACCTTGTTCCATTTCTTTTATATCACATCCCTGCTGCCCAAGTTCCATATTTTTTAGTTTTTCTATTTTCCTCTTTCAAATGTTGCATTTGTATCTTTATTCAGACCAGATCATTTAAATCTGTTCTTTCATGTGTTCATCCAATGAACTATACAGTTTTAGATACTCCACAAGAAGGACAGATGCAATATCATTTGACAGCATGTTTTTCTTGGAGTCCGACTGAATCTATAACCTAGTCTGTTAAGTAAACACCTTAACAGTATGAGGGCAACACAAAACAGTAATGGCGATGAAAAATCACCAAGAAATATTCTGTGCATTATACACACCCTGGATATTAATTTGCCATCTTTGCAGTTCCTTTTTTCACAGTAAATACAATACAATTTATTTATGTGTAATGTCTCTTGTATATTAAGCATTTAGTATTCCTGGAGTGCTGAATATAGTCAAATGCTTTCTTGTAATCTAGCCATACTACTCTGTAGTGTTTGTACTTTTTACAGGTCTCCACTAGGGTCAATATCATAAGCTCGAAATCTAATTTGAAAGAATGCCGTTTACTTGAACTATCTTGAGTGAAATCACCATTCATCAAACGTTACACATCTCTAAGCATCCGTCTCTAAACTCTGTTTGTTGGCCAGTGCCAAACTATCTGACGTGTGTCATCACTCAGGAAGTACGAAAGCCGGAAACTGTTATGGCAATAATAATAATAACAACGATATACTCCGTGTCCATTATGTTACAAACACAAATGCACCTTCTATACAATAACTGAGGTCATAAACGTACTGTTCTACTGCAGTCCCATTAAGAGAAGTAGTGGTCAGTTACGGCAAGGTGAACCATGTAAATAGTGTATGTAGTGCTTACGATGGCGAATGTCCGCTAATGAAGTTGATGTAAAGTCTTAAATCCTCATTAACCCCATCTGACAGTGATTAAGGTTAACAACCATTAATTGCCATCGACACTGCTGTATATTAACGGGTACAAGCCAGAAGCTGAGTAGAGATTAAGTTTCGCTGCTATAGTTAGCAATGGCTGAAGCACCCACTTATGCCCCAGGAGTTATAGGAAACCTGTATGGGAAAGTACAGTTGCAGAAACATAGAGACATTCTACAAGTAGACGAGTATCTCTACAACCTGGAGAAGGCAGTAAACAAAAGGAAGTACTGGTGTTGCCGGCTAAAAATCTCTGCGACCTGTAGAAGGTAGATTGATAACAAAATGTGTGAAGAATGAGGAGCAACTATTGAAATCAGTCACTCATAACCATGCGTCCAACCCCTGTGAAGTAGACAGATATATAGCTTGCAGTTCACTGAAAGACAGTGGATGATATGATGATAGCCACTACCCCAGTGGAGAGTACCACCTCACTACCTAGCAGAAGATTGATGCTGCAGCAGATTAATAGAGCTAGTCCAGGACACATGCATAAGACATCACTACAAGGGAATAATCTCAATCAAGTGTGTACGAGTCATTCTGAGTTAAAAGATGGGCAATTTGTACAGAAATCCAAAGTGGGGTTGCACAGCAACTTACACGTCATAGTGTTTTCCATGAAAGAGAACATGATCGAGCTATGTGCATCCATGTGTGTTTTATGGATGGTGTACACATAACAAAAGGGAGGCTGTGTAGGCAACTCTACACTATTCATGGACTGCTGAAATACAGAGATAATAGGAAATCCCTACCCTTAGTCTATTGCTTGATGAGCAAGAAGTCGTTCAAGGCATATAACTTCCTGTGGGAATGTATGTTTCAGCTGATTAGTATGTTTGAACTGCACTGTCAGGTCAGATTTGCTGCTGTCAAAAGCATTAATGCCAATTTTACAGGTGTATCTTGTAAAGGGTGCGTCTTTCATTTCTCCCAGAATGTTTGGCATAAGGTGCAAGCATTATAGTTGGCTACATTATATGGCAGCAATTTGCAATTCCAGCTGTCTGTAAAGAAGTTGGTAGCCTTAGCATTTTTACTGAAAAATGAAGTTCTGCCTGCATGTTCTGAATTGGTTAAAAGTTTCCTTTCAGATGGTAAGGAGTTGCTACAGTACTTTTCAGACACCTGTCTACTTGGCCGTCCCCACAAGCAGTACCCCCGTACATCTGCAAGATAAGCTTCAAGAATCTCATGCTTAAATGACCTATGCTTAATGAGAACTCAGAATTTTGTCGAGGGGTGGCATCAGAGAACATGTAGTCTGCTTGGTGGAAGGATGTCTGACATATACCTACTGTGGTGTCCTGTCTTGGTGAGGGAGCAAAACTGTGTCATTGAACTATGCCTAAAGCTTTATCCTGCATCTCCAAAGAAGAGGAAGAATATTTTCAGGCAACATTGTTTGGAAAATATATTGTAAAATAAATGACAGTGACACCCAATCTCTACTGAAAGCAATAGCTCTTGCCTTAAAAGTGTAATAAAGTGATGAGTAAAGTGTGTAAAAACAGTGTTGTATACTGCACATGTTCTTGTAAGTATTTCTTTCATATGCACCACGTAATGGTCTCCAGCAGTATAGTATGGCACCCTATATGGAAAGTGATGTATTGATTTTCTCACTCGATAGCTAGCAGTTTTACGTGAGGTATGTTATGAATGACTTGCACTGACAGTACACGCTAACACTTTTCCTTTTGCTTACTGCATTGTCTACTCTCATTAATTAACACTCGTCTCTGATATTTAATTGATGTGTTGGGTGGCAGGAATCTGCTTGGGCACACAGCTTGCATTATGTACATACTATGTTATTTTGGAATAACCTCACTGGACTACAGTAGTCATATTGTTTGATGGCGATCAATGTAGTTTATTTTCAGTATGCTTGCTTCAACAAGGAATTAATTGTTTTGGGACCCAATGCTGCATTAAAGTGTACTGGAATGTAATAACGGTAGTGTCGTTGTCTTATCAGTTGCCGGTGAGTGTACTACTCTGCATGTATGCTTTCCATTATAAACTGCATTCAGTGTTTTGGGAGCACGTTTTCATTTATAACATTAGTGTGATCTGATATCTGCAGTATATGAATGGTCGTTATTACTTGCAAGATTTATACACAGCCTGTGCAGCTTACTGGGTGTTGGCCAACTAAAACAGTTCGTGGAGGGATGCTTCAACATATGTAACGTTTGATCAAAGGTGATTTCGCTCAAGACAGTTCGAATAAATGGCATTCGTTCAAATTAGATTTCGAGCTTATGATATAGACCCCTCCATTGTAGGTCAGCTATCAAAATATGATTCCTTGTTCCATATGCATCTGTTATGGTATGTGTCTGTTCAAGAACATGACTGTATTGTTATCAGTAAGACTGTATTCTCTGTCTGCATCAATTCCTGCATATGTAGCTTATATGTTGTCAGGAGACAGGTTATTAGTGAAGAGTTCTTAGGGGGAATTGCTGGTTTACATTGTCTGACTGTTGTTTTCCCTATAGTTAGCCAGGCTGGTGTCATTTCAGGTTGGACATATAGGTAGTTTTTACACAAGGATAACTCACAGTTCAGATATATTCATACATTTAATCAAACATTTGGTGCATTATCTGGACCCAACTAATTTCTGTGTGGGACCATTCTTACCTTTATCTCTATCTTAATTGCAGTTATTTCATTGCAGTCCTTATTCTCTATACTAGAATATCTTATTTCTTCTCTTTCATCAATTCAGTGTCCTTGTCATGTTCAACTGGATCTTCAAAGATATTTCTCAAGAATTTATTAATTTCCTCAGTTCTTGACTACTACAGCTGGAATTATTTAACTTTATTTCAAATATCTGTAGTTTCTGCTTGGCACATCTTGTTATTTTACAAAATTATGACTTCTAATTTGTAAGATGCTCCAGTCACTGCATGTAACAATTTCAATAATGCTATTTTGCCTTTTTCTCTTGAATTACAGAATCTTTGCTGTTTGCTTGTACCTTCTTAGCTACTGGCACAGGTTGATCCCATGTGATATTTACTTTCTCCAATTTTTTTTTACATACCTTGATATGGTAGACCCAGTCATAAGTGAGGGGTAATTAAAGATATTAAAATCAGTCTTACTTCAATCTAAAATGTTGCCAGTGTTTGCAATGTACTGAACATTATCTCTTTCTGCAGTTTAGAAAGCGTTACTTGCGTTGGTTTGAGCATTCTTGACTCTGATTTCCCTGATATAGTGTGCTTAATATTCTTCTATAACAAAAAGCACAAAAATCATAATTTACTTTTGCTGGTGATTCAACTTGCCTCATCCAGTTCTCTTTTACCCTTTTCCTCTTTGTAAGTCTTGCATTCTTTCAAGAGGGCTGAAGGAATTGAGGTCAGCAAAAACTGACTGATGCTAACAGGTCTGGTACAGCAAAATGATGGCTTAATGGTTAATATAACTTCCTCATTTGTTCATTTGTGATCCCTGCTCACTGTCTCTGTGGAACTTGTATGTTTTCTTCATGTCTGTATGAGTTTTACATTTGGTCTTATGGACTGAGTTGCCACTAAAAAGGGCCCACAATGGTGACTTCAATTTGTTGATTAACAAATTATTACATTAATTAAACACAACCAGGCTAAAGCTTTGGAACTTTTTGAATTATTGGGTTGTTCCTGTCTTTCCTCCCTTTTACTTGATCTAGAGGTGTGCATGGGCAGAAATATTGGTATGAATGGTGCATGTTTTTATATATCTGTAGATCTGACTATATGGTTCAGCCTGTGCCATTATTTTAATGACCAAGGTACAATTTCAGATGGTATGGCATTGTACCATTCAGGCAGACTCTAGCATTCACTGATTAAATATTGGCTAATAAAATCTGCAATGTGCAAGGCTGTGTGACCTTCTACGTATTGCCTTACTGTCCTATGCAAAAGAAAATATTTTGTAATGTTGTCTTGACATTCCACTTCTTCATATCAGGAGATGACTAATGTACACACACACACACACACACACACACACACACACACACACACACACACACACACACACTTCTTAAATGCTGCATTGGTTTTGCTTTTCCTTGGCTTTCTTTTCTTTTCATCCAGCTAACCAATATCCGTTGCACATCATCTGTTCTGTTTATACTTGGCATATTAAGTCTTCAGTGGAATCACCTTCTAATTCCATTACTATCTCTAATACAGTTCTGGTCCCTAATGGGTAGCTTTCCATTTACTATGGAATGCAGAGAGGAGTGGACTTATCCATTTAGTAAACATAGAAACTTGCCTGCACAGACATTCCGAGAATTTAGGCCAGCTATGGATTTTTGCTGTTTGTTTTATGCTTCTGCTCAGCTCCATAACAGGATCCAGTATAGCATTGTATAACATGATTATTCCTGCATGTGTTGTGGATTAAATGTACCTTGGGCCCTGGGTAGTTCTCAATCAATGGGCAACCCCATGCACACACACCAGTAGCATAGCTAGGGAAGGGCGAAAGGGGCAACTGCCCTGTGTTCAAAACTTAAAGTCTTGGGGGGGGGGGGCACTGTCAGCTGATCCCAATTTTTAATGCAAAATACCATCTTTTAAAAGCCAGCATTGCATGTGTGGTAAAATTGAGCAATGTAGCGCTCCATGTGTTGTCTAAACAGTTAACAGTTACATTGTAGTAAGCTGTTTTCTGCAATTTAAAAGCAAGAAAAATATGTTTTTAACTAAAACCTGAGTGTTCTAGTGCTCCATGCAGGCAGGGTATGTAGCAAACAGTTTGATAGTCTATAAGAATAATTTTTTTTAAGTAAAATATGAGTGCCTCACTCTCCATGCAGGTAAAATATAAACTGTATCAACTGCTTCCCACATTTGTAGCACACAGTTTGCTACAGTTTATTATTTTTTCTGTTTTAATAAAATGGAGGAGGGTAGAGCAAGAAACAGGAAGGAGTAGATGGTGTGTTGTGTATCAGGGCACCTGTTTGTGTGCCAGTAGATAGTAAGTCTGCTTTTTTTGTTTGTTTATTTTGTTCAGTGAAAGCTGAGGGGATCATTAAGAAGCCAATCACTAATTGGCTTACTACAATAAAGTGCTTTTTTGGCTTTTCATTTGAAGAGCTGATGGGTTGGAGTGCTAGTTCATGATATTGGCACAGGCCCCTGACACACACAAACTTTTTTAGAAAACTGATAAATGCACATTCTTTTGGATTAATGCTATGCTCCTGAATGTATACCTACTTACAGGCATATATTTATCTATAATAAAGCAAAGTGTGTATGTGTGTGTGTGTTTAAATCTAATGATTCTGAAAAATTCGACCAACTAGAAGTGAAACAAAATTTAATAACATAGATTTTTGCCAACTCTTCACACTCATCAAAACAACAAAGTTTTAAAAAATAAAATCAATAGATGTTTTTACTTCACCATGCCTCTTTAACAAGAGTAACTATTTGACACAAAGTCAATATTTTCTTACCCATGTCCCATACTGTCCCTGCTTATCTACCAGGTACCTCAAAAAGTACAATTAAGATTTCCCACCCATACTGACTTACACTTAAAGCTTGTATACAGGCCTCACTGAATGGATTCCTGTGTTGGTTTTGAAGTTAGTGGTGCGTAATGACTTAATAAGCTTGTATACAGGCCTCACTGAATGGATTCCTGTGTTGGTTTTGAAATTAGTGGTGTGTAATGACTTAGTTAGCTTGTATACAGGCCTCACCGAATGGATTTCTGTGTTGGTTTTGAAGTTAGTGGTGCGTAATGACTTAGTACATCTTCTTCTTCCTTACTCAAATGTAATTCACTTAAGTCACACACCAAAGCCTTTCCTGCTATATACTATCCACTGCCCAGTTGACACCTCCTAAAACAGTCTGTTTTCTTTATGAATGTCACTTCACCTGAACATTTCTTCCCTTCCAGTGATGATTAATGCCAAGATGGCACTCTAACCTTAACATGTCAGTTTTATTAATAAGACCAAGACCATGTCAGATTTGAAAAAAAAAAAATCAATTCTTTATAGACACACACAAATAATATTCCCCTAAATTCAGACTTTTAATGAATGTAGAGATTGGCAGGTGACATTTATTTCAGGTTTATTTAGTGTATAGGGCAGCAAATGTGGAAATGTGTACAGTTTTAAATGTTAGCTGGACAGAAGATGGCAACAAGTGTGAGGAGTACCTATCTACCTGTGGCTGTTAAAAATTATAGTGACAGCTTTTAAAAATCATAGTAGAGAGACTAAAAGTGGAGCCCTTTCTTATTTTTTGCAATATAAGGTTTTTAAGTATTAGACCCCGTATACATATTTATTGGGATTATTTCTGTAGGCTAATTTCAGTTATTAAGTAATATAAAAACCCTTGCACATGTCTCTGTGTATGAAGAAAATCTGAAGAAAGTCAGAGGGCCAAAACAAAATTTGAGGTCAAAATCACAGCAGTATGCTGAAATAACAATTGAGAGGTATGGTTTTAAGTACAGAACATAAATTATGTGCTTCATTTTTGAACTCTGCTGCCTGCATAACAACACTACTACCAAATTTATATTCTTTCCAGCCCAATTTCGTTAAGCACAAAATAAATTGTGACAGAAATGGCAATGACCTGACCCTTGCAATGGACATAAGATTTATCAGGTGGAATAACGTAGCTACCTTTCTGATTTTTTTGAGCAAGTATTGATCTCTAAAATGAACACTTTGCCTAAAACATGCATGATGTTATTGAGATCTGGGGAGCTGAAGGAAATGCAATCTTTTTCTCACGTTTATTTCTCATCAGAAATTGAACATTCAGCTGACTTTTGTCAGGAGATGTGTGACTCAGACAGGAGCACGTTCGACTCACTTCTTTTCATTTCTAGTTTTTAAGGCTATGTTCGAGTCACACACACCACTTTTCTGATACTGCTGATACAAGCTCCAGACATCGCACATTCATCCAGGATATACCTTAATGCTGACTTCCTTAGCCACTCTGCAGGTAACGGTGCCTAATGTACATACACGTTTGAGAGCACTTTTCTATTATAGGCACTGAAGCAGCATTTCCCTGCTCAGTGAACACTACTACAAGATTAGGAGACACGAAGCAAAGAACGCCAAGAGAATAGGACTGGTCGCAAAGCTGATTTACTGCTAGTTAAACGTATAGCCAGCCTCTAGTTCTGCTGTGGTGCATGTCATCGCTTTTACAAATAACCATCACTCTATGCATTTCACTGCTGCTTCCTTTAAATAAGAACTCTATTTTTAGATATTGTAGCTACTGAATTTAGCATGATTTTTAATGCAAAATGGAATACAATACAAGTCCATGCCGGAGTTTTTTTTATTTATTTATTTTTATTTTATGGTAAGCCATACAGTATTCCCTATGCTGCATTTATATAACCACTACTAAAACTTGGCATTCAGACTAAGTGCTGAAAAGAGAGCTACGTATCTCATCCTACTTTTTAAAATCTGCTGGTTTTGTTTCCTCTGGTGCGTCTGTTTAAGATCCTGTATATATTCATGTACTATTTCTTTCTAAGTGGGAAAAGCGGTATGATTGATTAAACTTCTGTCTTTGCGATCAACATCTTCACTAAATAGATAACCAAAAGAAAAATGCAAGCAGCTTTGAGGTCAGTAAACCACAGTCTCCAATTCATGGAAAGCCAAGGCACTGTCACATTATTTCCCATTATACTTGTGACATCGGGTTAAAGGAAAACAATGTGTGCACTTGTATGTTTTTGGTTAGAAAAAAAGCGATTGAGCAACTAAATGTTCTTACCCATAGAGCTGTGGCCCCCCACACCCATCATTATCAAAAATTAAATGAGCACATTATTGTAGGTATTAGAGTACAACTTGTATGTACTGTTCATGCTGTCAAGGGTCATTTGCAATAAACAATAGCAGACATATGATTGGTCTTGCATTCATATCTGATACTAGTTTAACCAGGTCTTGTATACATTACTTGCATTTTTTTTATCATCCATAAACTATGCCACAGGCTTTAAAGTCCTTCCAAAAAGTATATCAGAGTGGGTAAGTAATGAGGCATTACAAATCATTGTATTCACTGTCATTAATCTTTACAGAAATTCTTATTTTATTTATTTATTAAAATTTGTTACCCGGGAAAGTCTGACATGGAATGAGCAAATTTTTAGCGGAGGCCTGGGGAGAAATGCTCCAGATGCATGTCTTTGTAATTTGGGAGAAAACCAGAACACATGGAGGAAACCCACAGGAACACAGGCAGGACATGCAGACTCTGCAGAGAAGGCACCCCAGCTGAGAATTGAACTGGAGAACCTCTTGCTGTAAGGTGACAACGTAAACCATGGCACTACTGCACCATCCTTTCTTACATCTGAGCACATGACAATTGTATTTATTTATCAAGGATGTCTTTGCCCAGTATTAAAGCTATATACCACTATATGCTACATGTACATTTTATATTAAATAAAATTCCCATCTTATGCATATAAATATTGAAGAAACAGCATTGAATGTCCTGAGAGAAGGGGAGATAAACCAGCCATGTATGTAAGAGAAATACATCAGCCATCTTGTGTTAATACAGAAGAAAGATTTGCAGAGATGGGGTAGGGGTATGCAGAACCCACAAAGAATTTATACCCCAAAACATACTCTAAAACTGTTCTGAGATATAAGGCACAACCTAGGTAATAACTGTAGCAAAAATGGTTCTGTGGATGATTAAGAAGGTCTGATGAAAGTTTCATAATCCATTGCATCAGTAGAAGACTGCAGATCATGAAAAAACATGAAGGGCCCTATATGTAGGAAAAGGTAAAGCTATGCATCAGATATACTGTTGTGACACACCAGTCATTGCCATCCCATAATATACATATGAGGAATTACATACAAAACGCAAACAACAGTGGGCCCAAGGCAAGACCCTTTGATTTACTCATTAGAGTACATAGAACATTTGGTACCACGAACATCCACTGAACTGTTACTCAGACTACATTAAGAGTATGCAAATTGCCACTCCAAACTGCCTGGATGTCATGCAGTCATTCTGATGTCCATCATTAATGAAATTATATGCCTGTCAAGTTCTGGAATGATACCTATTGTTTTTATCCTTCACTCGGAGTTCTTTCATGTAACTCAAAAAAAAAAAAACAGCAGTGCTATATGACATCTTAATCACAAGTGAAAAGGGTCCATGATTCCTTGAGCTGACACATACTCATGGAGTACCACTATAATCATGTTTTCAAGAATGTTCCGTAGAAAAGTGCAGTTCAAAGCAGAACAATAGTTTTGCAGATTATTGAGCATAAAGTGATGATCTTGGTTGCAAGGGTCAACATGGTCTCTCTAAAGATTCTTGAAAATATCTTTAAAGTTGAAAATATTTGCTCCCTTATGGAGACTGTGACATCTTGAAAATTTAAATGAGTTATTTATTTATTTTTTTTGCATAATTTCACTTTTTTAATAAAAATAATCTCTTCTTTTCTCAGTACATATACTTACATTTAATTCATGTTTGCACATGTACGTTAGAACTGAAAGAGTAGCAAACTAGATAGAAAACACATTTTGATAATCATTTTTTGAAGTGTTGTGAGGGGAAATACTTTTGTTATCTCAGTGGTAAGCAATTTAGCAGAAATTCTGTGCTGAAGGTTGAATCATAGAAATGAATCAACAGCATTTCCTCTCATTTGGGACAACGCCCCAAGACCTGTCATATGCTGTGACTTATAAATTGTAGACAGCAGTAGGTATGAAAACATCTGGAGCAATTGTCCTACTTACATTGGCGCTAATAACATATGCACCTGCATTCAAATACAAATGTAAGGTCATTCATCTGGCACAGTAGTGCCATCGCTATCGACACAGTCATGGATCTAAGACTAAGAATTAGCTAATATCCTCAGAAATGCAGCTAGAAAACAGGAGCAAAGCATTGATTTGAAACAATTTCAAGGAAGATGAATTATGGCTCTGAACCAGCTACTGGAAGCTGGATAACCAGCAGAAGTAATATATAGGTGGGTACAGACTGGCATCCTAACTACTACAAGCTGGATAACCAGCAGAAGTAACATATAGAGGGTACAGACTGGCATACTAACTACTACAAGCTGAGTAACCAGCAGAAGTAACATATAGAGGGTACAGACTGGCATACTAACTACTACAAGCTGTGTAACCAGCAGAAGTAACATATAGAGGGTACAGACTGGCATACTAACTACTACAAGCTGAGTAACCAGCAGAAGTAACATATAGAGGGTACAGACTGGCATACTAACTACTATGAGCTGAGTAACCAGCAGAAGTAACATATAGAGGGTACAGACTGGCATACTAACTACTACGAGCTGAGTAACCAGCAGAAGTAACATATAGAGGGTACAGACTGGCATACTAACTACTACGAGCTGAGTAACCAGCAGAAGTAACATATAGAGGGTACAGACTGGCATACTAACTACTACGAGCTGGATAACCAGCAGAAGTAACATATAGAGGGTACAGACTGGCATACTAGCTACTACGAGCTGAGTAACCAGCAGAAGTAACATATAGAGGGTACAGACTGGCATACTAACTGCTACGAGCTGAGAAACCAGCAGAAGTAACATATAGAGGATACAGACTGGCATACTAACTACTACGAGCTGGATAACCAGCAAAAGTAACATATAGAGGGTACAGACTGGCATACTAACTACTACGAGCTGGATAACCAGCAAAAGTAACATATAGAGGGTACAGACTGGCATACTAACTACGAGCTGAGTAACCAGCAGAAGTAACATATAGAGGGTACAGACTGGCATACTAAATACTACGAGCTGAGTAACCAGCAGAAGTAACATATAGAGGGTACAGACTGGCATACTAACTACTACGAGCTGAGTAACCAGCAGAAGTAACATATAGAGGGTACAGACTGGCATACTAACTACTACGAGCTGAGTAACCAGCAGAAGTAACATATAGAGGGTACAGACTGGCATACTAACTACTACGAGCTGAGTAACCAGCAGAAGTAACATATAGAGGGTACAGACTGGCATACTAACTACTACGAGCTGAGTAACCAGCAGAAGTAACATATAGAGGGTACAGACTGGCATACTAACTACTACGAGCTGAGTAACCAGCAGAAGTAACATATAGAGGGTACAGACTGGCATACTAACTACTACGAGCTGAGTAACCAGCAGAAGTAACATATAGAGGGTACAGACTGGCATACTAACTACTACGAGCTGAGTAACCAGCAGAAGTAACATATAGAGGGTACAGACTGGCATACTAACTACTACAAGCTGAGTAACCAGCAGAAGTAACATATAGAGGGTATAGACTGAGAAGCATGGTTGTCCTCTAATAATTTAGACATGAGAGAAACTAGTCTCAATATTTCTACATGGTTGGACATCAAACAACTGGAGGTCATCTTTGCTGTACCTACCACACTTTTGATAGAAACATATATGCAGGTGAAGGTAGAATCATACCTTCTACCCAAGGTGACAATCAGTAGCTAAACTTACCTCATAATGATATTCACTCATTCTAGTTTAGAAGTAGAACTCATCTTCAACAGATAAACCATTACAGTAAGCCAAGACATCGAGATATTTGGTTCTCTACACCTCTAGATAGAAATAGAGACAGACATACAGATAGTCTCACACACACAAACACACACACATTCACATTCACATCTGCAAGTGTGCATGTGCATGCAAACATACACATACTGTATGTGCACATGTTCACAAACAAACGTGAGCATACACATGCACACAAACACATGTATACACGTGCACACACACACACACACACACACACACACACACACACACACACACACATATCTGCAGACACACACACACAAATATGCATGCATGCACCCATGTGAACAAACAAGACAGACATACATCTTTGAATGACAGACAGATGCAGACACAGGATAAAAATGCCCAGGTGTGGAGTAACTAGATACAATTTATTTTGTTGGTCTGCAAAGGATAAAATAATATGGAGGTTAAAGCACCGATGTGAATTTCCCATCTTTTAAGATTTAAATGGTTCTTAATGTGATAAACAGTTGCCTTTTTTCAGTGAGAACTAAATTACATGCCTTTCATAAGGGCTCTGACTATTTCACAGATATACTGTTTTCTCCATGTGCTGCCTTTTTGCTTTCATCAAGTTCAGTGACCATGTTAGTCTATTACTGCTGGTTATAGTTATCAAATCTTACATGCTCCCATTTATTCTTATCTGCTAAACTGTTGAATTTAATTGTGTGACTACCACAGTGGTCTTGTATTGTATATTCTCATGTTCATTCAGTGCCCTTTCCTCTAAATTGTGTCTCAGGATAAAAAGGTGGCATTTAACAAGTTACTCCTTAGAAAGCTATTTCAAACAAGGAAAAAATAAATAATTCCGTAAATAAACATGAGCATTCAAAAAGCAACCTTTTGTCACAGAAAAGTGAAAGTGGTCAAGTATTAATTGCCTATAGAAAACTGAAGCAAAAGTTTTTTTTTTTTTTTTTTTTTTTTGTCAGCTGCCAAGGTACTTATGAAATAATCTGCCGAGAAGTCACAGATGCAGGAAAGATATATAAAGGTCAAGCAAGAAATCCAATATTTTCATACAAGTCTAAATGTGAAATGGCTTAAAATTTTAAGATTGTCTTGCTCACTTAAATAAATAAGAACCTATAGGGTCTCAGACTCACTTTGTTTATTTGTGCAATGTACATAAACTTTTAGGTAATGACATTTGTACCATGCAGTGTAAAGGTTTAGAAATATCAATGATATCTCCATACAGTAATGCGACAACATTGTAATGCCTCATCAATGACATCAGAGTGCTCAACAATAGCCATGTCATTCATTAAGGGTTCAGCATTTTATTGGCGTTTGCCAAAAAAGAAAAAAGTTAATTTTCCTCATCTCTAATATAGATGCATAACAGGAATGGAAATTCTTCAAGGTTGTGCATTTCATTTTACTTTTGAAATGAATAGGTAAATCTCTGGAAAACTAAAATTGTTTATCTGCTTGGCATGTGACATTTTATATCTCTTAGTCAGCTATAATGATTTTAATATAATTTCCACAATGATAAATATTATTTAAGGGGAAAAAAGAAGTACTGAACAAGTCAGACAAGGGCTATGTATCAATAATCCAATATATATCTTGATTAGTTTATGTACAAACACACTTAATTAAAACAACTTAGACACTTCTGTCTACCCTAAGGTTAATACCTTTCAAACTACCATAGTATTTATTTATACTGCCAGCTCCATATTTTTATTTTTTTGTGGTTACATTCAGCATACCATAGATGCATCATATGTCATACAAGACATATATGTTTTCTGCTTTATTAAGTAATCCAGTCCCTTGTGAGGAAGGAGCTGAGGGCCATAAACACCTGTCTACGATTTTCCAATTGTGATTTGCTCCTTCTGACCTTGTGAATCCTTTCTAGACTGAAAACAGTTAGACGGAAATTTCAGCCCTTTTCTGATTATACTTTTTACAAATTACTGAATGCTCAGACTTTCAGGTACACAAATAATTTACACACTGGACCTTCAGCTTCTGTTTTCTAAATCATCCACTTTCAGCTGTAACGTGTGTTTTCCTCTCTGTTGTCACCTATCCGATTCTTCTGCTATTACCTTTTTCATTTCTTTGTTCTCTTGTGAAGTACTAGCAGTCCGCCCTTGCATGCTGGTAACTGCTTCCTGAGTATACAGCGCAGCAGAATGACAGACTCCAAATTATGCACAGTCACAGAAAGAAGCTCAAATTACAATCACATTTTTTTTTGTGCTGAATTTGCTTCCTTAAATCAAGCAAGCAATGCCTTTTCTGTCCGAAATGATGTTCCTGCAATTTTGCTTTTGATTTCTGCTGGACAACTCTTCGTGTCTGCTTGTATTATAGCAAAATCACTGAATCAGCGGAAAAATAAATTAAACTAAGCAGCCATTTCTTTATGGGCCAAGCCACCTCTCCCCTGATTTTTATTTATTTTCTAGTCCATTTATTTCCTTTACAATATTCAGTAGTTCAATTATAATTAGTCTAGAGTTTAATTTGTGTTTTCTAGTAATTTGCTTTTTTTTTTGACAACCAATAACATTAAACTTAGTAAGACCTTACTATGTACACACAATTGAGATCCTGTGTCCCAGCTCAAAAAATAATTTCCTCAGTTACAACCATTTGCTTCCCTAATATTTCTGACATAGTACTCTGTAGGATTTTTTAAAATCTGCCAAAATGTTACATTCACAAAAAATGTACCCAGTTACCTTTCTCTCTTCCATCACACCTATGCAAAGACTTCCAAGCAAAATTCCTAAATCTTCTTGACATTGCAACATACTTGTGAGCCATGTGAATGTCCGTCCATTCTTATTTTGTAAATTACCATCCCATTTCTCTCTCTTCAGTCTTTTCTGCCCTCTTCTTATTGAGTCTTAATGTTGTCCTGCAATATTTTATATGACTTCCTAATTATCCCGTTTTTCAGTTCTAGACTTGATTATAAATTCTTCTAGAGGTGGTCTTCACTTAGCACTCTCCTGTTCATTTCTCCTTGCCTGTATTCTGTTATTAACACCTGATAAGGAACGCAGCATCTATCCTGCAGTCTAAAGCGTTTTAAGCAAAGTAGTTGATGCCCTTGATTCTGTTACTTATGACTTGAACAGGTCATTTTGTACCTGCGTTCTTTATGTTAAAACTTAAAAGAACTTTAAGCATAATACATCGATCACATGGAAATATTTAGGCTTTGCATAATGAAAACCTGTCATTCATACAATTCATCTCTGTAATCTGTTTCCAATTATTATACTGACTGCCATGGAAGAAATGGATGTAATTTATGGTGACAAATCTCCCTATCCCTATTATAATTTTATAAAAAAAAAAAAAAGTAAAGTTTTTAATTTTGAGATATTTCCAGGCAAACTAGGAACAACATCATCAACAAAACTGGCAAATAAATCAGTGTTTTGTTATAATTTGCTTTGTTGCTCAATCACAACATTCATTCTCCTTTTGTTTGATAATAAAATGGCTGCTGGTTTTGTGGATTCCTGTGCTTGTGACTTTAAATGACTCTCTAGCTTATTTTCAAAAATGTACTTTCTAAAAATGATGATCAGAAGATGTTGAGTATGTCCACTAAGCTTATCTCTGTTTACTTTTTGACTAGCGTGTTTACTTTTCTTATGGGTTGTCTTGCCAGGTACTGCAGGCAGAAATAGAACTTAATCTAAAGCTCCTGTCATGAGTCTGTTGCAAGTGAACAAAAATATAAGGAGTCAAGGATTTCTATGCAACTGTATTTCACTAGAGAAATATACTGTATCACACCTTCAACACAACAAAATATTCTGATGAAGTGCAATGTCAAATGTCCCACAACCACCCCACATAGTTTATTAGGTGAAATATTTGGTTAAGGTCGATCCAGTTTCCGTCGAATCCACTGTACCGAACTCCGGAGGCCAAACGGTGACAGCGTCAAACCCGACATTATCGAAGTACAAGTCTCACCCCCATCTCGACCCATGTTAAAGCCCATTTCGAGGTCAAAGTTGAGATGTATTTCCACAATGTCGGAATTTAACATTCTCACTTTGAGGACGTGGGTCAGTGATTCCATCATTCGATGGAATTTGGATCGACCTTACCATAGTAAACCAAAATATTTAATATACTGCTGTTGGGAATAAGTTAGAACAGAAAATATCACTTTTAATATTACAACATTGCAGGTTTCCTTCTTTTATTGTATTCTCTTTCATGCCTTGTTATTGATATTCACTACATTGTCACTGATAATTCAATTCCTTTAAGATGTCCAAAGATGTGAAATTCAATATTATGTGCAGGAAGGGCTGACTACAGTAGAGATACATCAACTCATGTTAATTTTTATTTACCTTTCACTCTCATGTTATTATTGGTTTCTCACTCATCAGTCTCCATGTCTCAGTCTCCAAACTTTCTTTTTTTGTTGAGATGGAGCTTATGTTCTAAATCATTTATATTACCATTCAGATGTAAGGGTATTGTTTAACATTATTATATTATTCTGTTTGCTATCATGTTCTTAAAAAGGTAGTTGCCTCGATGAACTACAAACACTGGGTAAGAGATTATCTACAGCTAAAGCAAAACCATTGTGATGATAAAATGCAGCTTGTAAAACCATATATAGTGAATGGATTAATTATGGCCTGTCACAGTACAGTGATTATGTAAATTAGATAATTTCACCCATGTACCTTTCTTAATTTTTCTAACTTTTTTTGGAAAGTATATCGGGCAATATTTCATTGAGTTCTGTTTCTGTACTTTGTGTGCTGATGTGGAATGAATAATGGCCTCTAATGTGACCAAGAACATAAGCTTTATGTGGTGGATAGGTGTGGTTGCCAGTGTTAGTCACTGTGTCTGACATAATTCACTTGTAGGATCACATACTGAAATGCACATAAAGAACCATGTGGTTATTATTATTATTATTTAAACTTGACAAGTGCAGCACATGGCCTGGGCTTTATATCTCTGCTCAGAAAATATTCTGAAATGGAACTATGGTATTTATTGACAAGCTGCGTGCTCATGCTCAGCACTTGTTCAGAACTTGTAAGCACTAAATAAACTACTAATTACTATAGCACTCTATCTTCCTCATTACCTAGAGGAAAACAGTTTTTTGTACTTACTTTTCTCACTTGCTTAGAGAAAAACAGCTCTTGTACTCACTTTCCTCACTTATCTAGAGGAAAAACCCTGCAACTCTCTTTTTGCATGGTCTTGCACACAGAGCAGCGTCGGGCAGCGCCGGTTAGTTGGGTTATACTATTCCCAGCCCCACAAAGTCTGCGCTGTAAATTTTCCCTTAGAACTAGGCAAACCTCAACTCAAGTGCTTCAGATCAGCAGCTCTTATTGCAGCACTTGCAAAACAGAAATCAGCACTTGTCCTAATCTCCTAGACAGCACTATTATTCTCCAAATTTCCTAGACAGCACTATTATAATATACCATAAGACCCCCGATCGTCCACAGGACTTAAGTTCAATTTACTCTTCAAAGCATGTCCAGAGTTCAGCTTCAGGTGTACTCTCCAGTTCATCTGGTGGAATTGGGCATCCTGAGGCAATGTCACAACTGCCTCATGTATACAGACAACCCTCTCCTCTTACCTCTAGACACAAACACTTGTGAGAGATGCAAATACACAGCCAGACTGGAGGCTAAGCGCTCTCAACCCATGACTGTAACAGGCAGTCAAGAGGATAAGGGACACACTTGCATCACACCACCTGTCACACATGAATCTACAAAATAAGCACCAGCAAAACATACGCATAAATACACAAAAACATATTCAGAGGCACTAGGTACCAATCTGAAAAAGAAACAGTGCCCTCCAAAGCAGACAAGTAAGCAACCTGCACCCCCAAACACAAGCCAGAAAACACATAATTCACCTCAGCAGTGTGCCTCACAACAGCCCTGAAGGCAAAACACCATACCTAACATGCTAGTAATAGTAGACTCTACAGTAAGGCACACGGATGTTCCACTCACCAGGCTGAACAAGGAGAAGGTTACTGTCAGCTGCCTGTCGGGTGCTCGGATCCGCCACATAACACAAGCACTTAGGTCACTCCAGAACAAGTAAAAGTATGATGCTGTCATTGTACATGTTGGTGTGAATGATCTAAGACGTACCTCCCTGGACTACATGAAAAGAGACATTGAGGAGCTCTCTGATCATGTAGCCCAAGCTGGTATAACCCTGACCTTGAGTAGCATACTACCTTCACCTAGAATGATACCACAATACAAAGACAAAATGATCAATTTCAACAATTGGCTAAGCTTCTGGTGTCATTCTAAGGGGATCCAGTGTCTGTCTGCCTGGGATGACATGATAGACAAGCCTCGCTGTTTTGCCAGAGATGGGTTGCACCTGTCACACCTAGGTTTTCGAATACTGGCCAAGGCTCTTGCCATCCCCATAGTGCCTTTTTTAGGCAAGGCTCAAAGGACAAACCAACCACCGTAACCAGCACAGGTAACCAAAAACTAAGGGTAATGCTACTCAACGCCAGAAGTCTCAACCTCAAAATGCACACACTCAAGGCTCTCCTCAGCATGGAGAAAATCAATGTTTGTGCAGTGACAGAAACCTGGTTCAAAGCTCAAGAGAGCACCCCAGCACTGCCAGGTTACAATTCATATCATACCTTCCGGCCTCAGTTACCGGATCACAGTACAAAGGGCGGAGGTGTATCCATATTCATCAAGGATACCCATATCTCCAGGTTAGTAACGCAGCATGATGCCCCAGAGATTATCCATACACAACTATCAGCAGGCAAAACCACATTTCAAGTCATAGCCGGTTATAGATCGCCCGCCATGTCCCAAGATGCTCACTCTGCATTCCTTGAGACATTGGAAAATATAAAGGTCCTACCCAACACCATAATCTTGGGTGATTTCAACTACCCTGGTATAGACTGGGCTAACTACCAATATTCCAACTCCTATGCTCAGCGATTCATAGAATTTATAAATTCAAATGCCCTTGAACAACTAGTATGTTCCCCCACTAGAGGGGACAACATATTGGATTTGATCATCACAAATATGGGCGCCCACTGTACCATACCCATTATCACTCCCTCCTTGGTCAGATCTGACCACAAACTGATAACCCTGGACATCCTCTCCCCTTCACCTCCCCCAGTAAAAAAAAACATAGTCAAAAACATTTCCAAAGCAAACTTCAAACTACTTGCATCTGAAGTGGAAAGCTTCACTATTCCCTTGCAGAAGGATAATGATATCCAGGATGCGGAATCCTACACCAAGGCACTCTATATGCATCTTCAGGATTGCATGGACCATGCTATCCCAAATAAAACCAAGACTCCTTCCTCAAGCAAGAAGAAACCAGTCTGGTGGCCTCCGGCCATAAGCAAACTTTACAATAAAAGGAGGAGACTTATACAAAAAAAGACCAAATCTCAAGTAGAAAAATAATCCCTGATCAGCATTAGTAAGACATTGAGGGCCCTCATCAAGTCAACTAAAGCTAATTTTGAAAAAGTTGCCAAGGATAACCATAAGGCCTTCTGTGGCTATGTCAAAAACCTAAATGGCAATGCTCAGGTCTGTTCTGAGCTTGTACAAAATGGAACAAAATACACGGACCCTTCTGACATTGCCAACATCTTGGCTGACAGGTTCAGTGCAAATCCCCCCCCCCCCATAACCTACAGGGCCTATTACCATTCCAGGGGATTGTGCAAGTCCAATTATTACTGATACGTTGGTTAACAAGGCTCTATCTAAAGCTAAAATCACTGCCTCCATGGGACCAGATGGTGTCCCAGGCTGTGTCATACACGAGCTCCAAAAGGAATTAACCCCGCATCTTAATACCCTGGTCAGTCTCAGCCTCTCCACAGGATATGTGCCCAGAGAATGGCGCACAGCAACGGTGGTCCCACTACACAATGGTGGGGCCACAACTGACCCTGGGAACTACCAACCAATAAGCCTGACCAGTCTGATCTGTAAGGCTATGGAGCGAATCATTATAGAACTCATAAATGGAGAGACTGGGAACCTCCAGTCGCTGGACACCACACAGTTTGGCTTCGTCAAGGGCAGATCATGCCTCCTGAACCTGGTGGATTTCTTTGAGACAGTTACTCAGGCTATAGATAAGGGAAAGGAGGTACACATGGCTTACCTTGACCTTGCTAAAGCATTTGACACCATTCCCCATTCAGGTATTATTGATAAGCTCACCAGCCTGGGCATAAACCCTTACGTCACAAGATGGATCGCAAACTGGCTCTCAGACAGATCCCATAAAGTAAAAGTAGCGGGATCTATGTCCGAATCCAGACCAGTAATGAGTGGTGTGCCTCAGGGCTCTGTCCTGGGGCCCCTCCTGTTTGGCATGTACTTCTCAGAAGTACAGGCAAGCACGGAAGGGCTGTGGCTGACTAAGTTTGCAGACGACTGCAAACTGGGTGCTATAATAGAGTCTCCGGCCGACATAGAGATCCTCCAGAAGGGCCGAAATGAGACTGATGCATGGTGTCAAAGCCATGGTCTCAAGCTAAATGCAAAAAAATGCATAGTAATCCCCTTTGGAAAAGTACCCACAAACTACAACATAGGAGGTAATCCCCTGAAATCTGAAGAAGAAATAAGGGATCTAGGGACTAAAGTAGATAGCCAGCTTTCCTTTGATAACCATGTTGCCAAAGTGGTTAGAAAATCCTTCTGTGTGATCCATCTGATCATGAAAGGGTTCGCATCAAGATCTAAGGATGTAATGGTGCCTCTCTACTCTTCCCTCATCAGACCCATTATTGAGTACAATGCACCAATTGGAATGTACCTGGCTAGACATCTCCAGCAGCTGGAGAGACCACAGAGGTACCTAACCAAGAGAATTACTGGCCTCAAACTGTTGCCCTATGCAGCACGATTGAAAAAGCTAAGACTGTTCTCTGTTGCATACCGCTTTCTCAGAGGCGATCTCTGTCTAACGTACAGAGCCATGTCCAACCCAGAATTGTTGAACATGCTCCATCTTAGCAAAACCAAATCTACTTGAGCTACACGCTGTAGGGATATAAACCTCAACACAACAATGAATAGAACATGCTGGAGGGATAGATTCACTTCGCAGAGACTTCCCTTACTATGGAACAGGGTCCCGATCTACATAAGACAGAGCCCCTCACTATCACTCTTTAAGATGAACCTTGAGTGGATGGGTAACAGAAAGTTCACACCGGGGATCACACCACCAGCACTACTAGATAGGGGCCAAGGGTACTAGCTGCTAGTACAAGGGTCTAGGGAACTACTAAAGGGGCGGTGAATACCACACAATGTGGCTGGGCTAATGTATGCCTTCGGGCAGATAGCTCAGCACCAACCTATGAACCTATAAATGAGCCCTAGTCTCAATTTATCCAAGTTAATCTGTATCCTTCAGGCTATCTAAACATGAGTTCAGCAGCAGGTTATTACGATATTTAATTAATTGCAAAGGAGTTCATTAAATATGAAATTGTTAACATTTATATAATTTGTTAAGGGTGACTTTATGATCTTTAAAAATCTTTAAAAATCACAGCTGTAATCAAGAAGTGTAATTCTGAATATCCCTAACCAGATAAGTGTAGTTCAGTCTCACTTTGAGATGACTCTAATTGTCATTCAACAATACCTTGTAGCACTTGTTTCTTTTTTAAGCTCCTTACCTCTTTTGCTTCATTGGCGGGTATAGAATACACAATCATTAGAAATCATCCAAACAAAAGCAATAGGTTTGTTAAATATCATGAAGAAATTTGAACATTTGCCAATAACCGTTGATTTGAAAAGGTTTCTAATCCTCCTAGCGAATGTGATCAGCTACCTATGCGACTTCACTTTTCATCTAAGAAGTCAGGCTCTGGAGTACCTTCTTTGTGTGCATGTCTAATATCCTCCAAGAGAACAGTGGTGAGGCCATGAGTCCCCTTGATTGTCATTATAACACCTGCTTCGTCCTGTATATTTCTAAATTATAAAGATCATGTCTTGAATGTGAAAACACAGATAAGATGCTGGGATTGTGAAACTTCTCACACATTCTGGCGCCTTTCTGTTGACTTTCTCACCCTTCCTACTTGGTGTTCCTTGCGGCAGGAAGTTTTTTCCTGTCAGAGAGAGAGACGAGAAGAAAAGAAAAGAGAGCAGTTTAAAGGACAACAAGACAGTTTTCAAAGACTGTCTTATTTGATAATGAACAGCCTTTTTCAGCCTAATGTCTCCTTTCCTGAAAAGAGGGGATGCTACTTCACTGAAGGGATAGTTTAACACAACTGTGCATGTCTCACCCCTTTTACATTCACCTGTTCATTTTACTGTTAGTTGTAATGGAACGCCACTACTACAGAAAGTAACAGGGTTTGATCCCAGAAATAAAAGACTTAGGATTACTTTTGTCCTGCCAAGTCATTTCAGCTGCTGTCTTTCCTTCTATACACTCTGTGTATGAAATAAGTGCACTTTGACAGAGGATTCTTTTGATGCACAAATACTAGGTCACCAGTTAGTTCAAGAATCAAACTCAGTTTCTTCTGTTGTAAAAAGGCATTGTTTCACTATATTTCCCTCATTAGGATCTGACCTTGGTCCCCTGCTCCTTAACATTCTCATCAACACTCTCCAAACAACCACACAATAGGCGTACTTAATACAATACACAGATGACGCCACACTCATATGCACAACCTGGTACATCTCCTAAAGCTTACTCAAGAAGCTTTAACAGCTACTGAAGCAGGTAGCTCACAACTCATGCTCAACCCCCCCCCCCAAAAAAAAAATGATTACTTATTTATCCAAATGCAAATCTCATGAAAACAATTAAAATCCCCAATCTTAACAATAGAGTCATTGAAGTCACTTCTCATAGCAAATTACTAGTGATGGCAATGGATGATATTCTTAAATCTGACCTTCATATACAAAATTGCATTAAAAAGAAATCACCAAAAACTAGGGATGCTTTACAAGGCCAAAAACCTTCCCACCAAAGCAAATAAAACTAAACTTGTCACTAATTACCTCATTCCCTCATTACTTTATGGCTTTTCCATCCTTACTAACCTTAACCTTCAAGCGTCACAAAAAGCAGAACTTAAACAATGCTGTAATACAGTGGCTAAATTGCCTAAATTAGATAGAATTATCCCATCCATTAACTTGTACACAGCTTCTTACCACCTATAAAGTTATCCATCATCCATTTGCTTGTACAGCACTAAATACCATTCTGCACAATTGTATTTCCACTCCAAAAACACGTGTCTGTCCACAGACCAGCTGTGTATGGTCTGTACTCATATCATGTTGGTAAGGCCTGGTGTTCCTTACCTGTATACATCAGATCAATATCCTCCCGCCAGTCCTTACAAAAATTCTGCAAGAATTCCTAGCTAAAATCTGTCTCAACTCAAGGATAAACTATATCTCTACATACAAACAAGTACCTCTTCATACCTTATACTTCCTTACTTTCCCTTCTTTACACACTGCCGTACTTTTAGGTTCATAGGGTCATACTAGGCTAATTACCGACAGGGTCGTTACAAGCCTAGCCATGCAATGCAAAGCAGTTTTGTCCCAGAGATCGTTGGATACCTATATGGTGGGGTATATTAGTAAACAGGCAGCTAAGGGTTATGCCGAGGAGTTATGTTACTTGGGGGATTAATTTACTTACTGTACACTTCTGTCCATCAGAGATATGGGGGTCAGATCGGGGGTGAACTTGTGAGTTCCCACCCAATGATCAAGGTTTCTCTTGAATGGGGTCAAGGATGAACTCTGCATGTAAATTGTGACGTTATTCCATAGAGAAGACTTTTGAGATGCATATCACTCCTTCCAGCAGGGTCTATTTATGTCACAGGCATATTTCAGGTCCTTGGATCTAGTGTTTTTAGGGCGGTTTGTCTTTTGGATGTGCAAGAGATCCATCAGAGCTGGATTTGACGATCCTTTATATGCCAGACATAGATCGCCTCTCAGTAACCTGTAGGAGACTAAGTACAGTGATAGGACCTTAAGGTGATCTGTGTAGGAAGGATGTTAATATGCCGGATTCTTCTGGTAGGGAACCGTTGAGGCCATTCCAACTGTTGCAAGTGGCTGGTATAATGGGTCTGATAAGGCCTGAGTAGAGAGCTTTTATTACTTCCTTGGACTCGGATTCCACAGCCTTGCTTATAAGGTGACCGATCGAAGAAGTCTATCAGGTTAAGTAGGCAAGACCTTCCCCTAACAAAGCCAGACTGGGATGGTCTCAGTGTCTGTAGGTTCCCAATGTCCTTGATGATCATTTCACTGATAATTTATTGCATGCCTTTGCATATTAGACTTCAGACAGATGGTCCATCCTTATGAAGATGGATGACGAGTGCAGCCCTCCACTCATGTGCCATAAAACCTGTTTTGAGGCTGTAGTTAAGTGGTCCAGCTAGGTCATGTTTTAGAATATTTACGAGGCAACTGCGGATATTGTCAGCACCCATTGAGGAAATGCTTTTGGCCTGTTTATAGTTGAGGGGCTGTGCTAGAAAGGATTTCACAGGGTGTAGTGGAGTGGAAGTCTGGGGGGCTGAATCTGCAGCTAAATTTATCAGCCTGTAGATTTGTTATGTCATGCTGGTCAGTGTAGGTTGTGCCATTTACCACCAGTTCTGTACAATGCTGAGTATTACCTTTAAGGGTCCTGACATAATTTAGGAAGGCCTTGTGATTGTCTTTAACCTGGGAGGCTATCCTGACCTCATAATTGGCCTTGTAGGACTTTATTAGACATCTTTCGTAGGTACATGTTTTATAGGGTTTCTCTAAATTCTGCATAGGTAGCTTCTTCCTGGGATTTGGTATAGCTGTGAATTTTGACAAACTGTCGCTTAGTAGGATGTAGTTTTTTTTAGTATAGCTCCTAACTGTTACAGGTTTAGTTGGGTTTTCTGGAGTGATTTTTATTTCAAGTGAGACAGCTTTGTGATCTGAGTTCACCCACGCAGATATAGGTTCATAGGTAGGTACTAGGCTATTGACCCTAGGGCCTGTACAAGCCTAGCCAAAAAGATACCCTGGCTTTCACCAACCAAGCAATTTATTTTCCTGTGCCCATGTCAAGCAGAGACACAGAGGTGATCCCCTGGGTGAATTTCCTATTTCCCATCCAATCATCAAGATTTTTCTTGAAGAGAGCTAATGAGGAGCTTTGTCTGATATAGATAGGTAGTTTGTTCCAGAGTATGGGAATTCTCTGGGACAGGAATCTATCCCTCCAACATGTTCTGTTTATTGTGGTGATGAGGTTTAGGTGCCTAGAGCATGTAGCTTGGAGGGATTGGGATTTCTTTAAGTGGAGCATGTCCAACAGCTCTGGGTTTGACATAGCTTTGTATGTTAGGTAGAGACCACCTCTGAGTAGGCGATATGCGACAGAGTAATGCTGGAGTTTTTTTTTAAACTGTCTGCGTAGGGCATCTGTTTAAGGCCGGTAATCCTCTTTGTGAGGTATTTCTGTGGCCTTTCCAGTTGTTGTAGATGTCTTGTGAGGTACATACCAAAAGGGGCGCTGTACACTATAATGGGTCTAATTAGTGACAAGTAGAGGGGAACAATAACCTCATTTTTCCTGGATGAGAAACCTTTAGTGATGAGGTGTGCTACGCATAAGGATTTCCTGACTACTGTGACGATGTGATTATCAAAGGAGAGACTACTGTCCACCTGTGTCCCAAGGTCTCTTATCACACTTTTGGTGTTAAGTAGACTACCACCTATGTGGTAGCTCATGGGTACAGAGTTTTTACCAAAGGGGATGAAGCACTTTTTGGCATTGAGCTTGAGGCCATAGCTTTAACACCAGGCATCTGTCTCAGTGAGGCCCTTTTGTAGGATGTCCACATCATTAGGAGTTTCAATTATGGCTCCTAGTTTGCAGTCATCTGTGAACTTCATTAGCCAAAGACCTTCTGTGTTAGCCTGAACTTCAGAAAAGTCGATACCAAACAGGAGAGGACCCATGACTGAACCCTGTGGTACTCCACTTGTCACTGGTCTGAGGTCGGATTTGGTGTCTGACACTTTCACAGTGTGGGTTCTGTCAGTGAGCAAGTTGGCAACCCATCCTGTGACATATACCTAGTTTAGTAAGTTTATCTAAAATTCCAGAGTGGGGGATGGTGTCAAAAGCCTTGGCAAGATCTAGATAGGCTGTGTAAATCACATTACTCATGTCTATAGCTTTGGTGACTGCTTCAAAGAAGTTTATCAGGTTTAGAAAACATGAGCTGCCTTTTAGAAACCTGAACTGGGTGGGGTCCAGAGTTTGTAGATTAGCAATGTCTTTGTTTACAAGTTCCATGATGATACATTACATGGCCTTACAGACCAGATTCATTAGGCTAATGGGGTATTCGTTCCCGGGGTCCGTGGTGGTTCCCACTTTTTGTAGTGGGATAACCATCGCTGTGCAGCATTCAGTGGGCACAAAGCCTGAGGTGAGGCCATGATTGAACATAGTGCTTAGGTGGGGTGACAGTTCATTCTGTAGTTCATGTAGAACACAGCCTGGGATGTTGTCAGGTCCCATGGATTCTATGTTCTTGGCTTTGGAGAGTGTTTTTTTTACCTGTGCAGCCATGATTACAGGAACTTTGCATTCTTCCGGTATAGAGATGGGCCCTTTATGGGGTGAGAGGGGGGTAAAGTTAGCACTGTACATATCTGCCAGGATGCTGGCAGTATCAGTTGGTTCTGTATATTTAGTGCCATTGTGCTGTAACTCAGAGTAGATCTGAGTGTTGCCATTGAGATTCTTGACATAGCTATAGAATGCTTTGTGATTGTCTTTAGAATCAGTGGTGATTTTGTTTTCGTAACTAGCTTTGAAGAATTGTATGAGGGATCTCAGCCTCTTACTGAGGCTGACCAGGGAGTTCCTCCAGTCATGGGATTTTACTCTTTTTTTGCAACAGTTTCTTTCTTCTGTTGTATTGTTTGTTTATGTCGGGGGACCACCAGATTGGCTTCCTTTTTTTGGAGGCTAGCATCTTGGTTCTGTTAGGGATAGCACAATCAATGCACTCATGTAAGTGCTTATAAAGTGCATTTGTGTAGGATTCAGCAGTCATACCTCTATTGTCCATCTGCATGGGTGTTGTGAAGTTTGCCACTTCTGTCTTAAGAAGCATGACATTGGCTTTGGAGACATTTTTACGGTGGTTTCCCTAAAGGGGGTTGGGGGCAGGATGTGGATGTCTAGGCTGATTAGTTTGTGGTCGGATCTGACCAATGAGGAATTGACCTCTGGTGTGGAACACCAGTTGCCCATGTTGGTATTGACCAGGTCTAGGATATTGCTGCCCCTGGTGGGGTGTGGATAAGTTGATCCAAGGTGTTGGAATTTATGAATTCCAGAAAACATTGAGCAAAAGAGTTGGTACATGAGTAGTTTTCCCAGTTAATGGTGGGGTAGTTGAAATCACCCATTATTAGGGTGTTGGGCTGTACCCTAATATTTTCCAGTGTATCAAGAAATGAGGAGTGGGAATCCTGGGGCATGGTGGGGGATCTGTTGCAAGTTATAATTTGGATTGCGGTCTTTCCCAGAGTTAGTTGCACTTGGATAATCTAGGATGCATTATGCTGAGCATCTAGCCTGGAGGTGTGGATATCCTTAATGAATATGGACATGCTTCCGCCTTTAGTGTTTCAGTCCAGGTTAGATGGCCGAAAGGTGTGGTATGAATTATAGCCTGGTAATGCAATTGTGCTCTCTGGAGCCTTGAACCAGGTCTCTGACCCTGCACAAATGTCGATGTTCTGCATTTTAAGGAGTGCCTCGAGTGACTGCATTTTGAGGTTTAGACTTCTAGCACTGAGTAGCATTACCCTCGGATTTTGCTTGCTTGTACCTGTTACGGTGGTGAATTTGTCATTTGAACCTTGCTTAAAAAAAGGCACTATAGGGGTGGCAAGACCCTTAACCAGTATCTGGAATCCCAAGGGCGATAGGTGCAGGCCATCTCTGGCAAAGCATCATGGTCTGTCGATCATGTCATCCCAGGCAGACAGATACTGGATCCCCTGAGAATGACAGCAAAAGCTTAGCCAGTTGTTGAAGTCGACACCAGGGGGGGTGCAATGCTATCAGATGTTGATGAGTACTAGCTCCAATATGTTTGATCCTCTGGTTGGGAGCTGCTGCTTCTCCATGGTGTTTGCATTGATAAAATCCGCAAAACTTTGTGCCTGTGAGTTTGCAGCAGTGTATATTTCCCAGTCTGGAGAGGGGAATTTTAAGTATTTGGACTGTGAGTGCCGCTAGTATCTCTAGGTAAGTGTTGTGAGCTTTGTGGTTCATAGATGGCAACCTGTAGCTGGCCAGGACATGGTAGGGAACCTTATCTATGGAGACTGATACATGTATGACCTCCAGGGCATCATCCTGTTTAACCAACCTAAAGCTGTATTTGCTGCTAATGTAGATTGAGACACACCTACCCTTTAGCCCCTGTCTGAGGAGCTGTTTGTCTAATTGTGTGGAAGACACTGTAACCTTCCACTGCTGAAGTACTTTCTGTGGGTGTAAACCCAGTCAGAGTAACAGCACAGATGTCTACATTCTCCAGAGTAAGGAGAATTTGAAGGGTGTGGAGTTTAATCATTTGACTGCTAGCATTGAGCAGTAACACCTTATGGTTGCTTTGAGTTTTTATTTTTTTTCTATTTATTTATGTATTTATTTTTTGTTACATTTGGTAGTTTTGTCATTTTGTCATTGCATAAAAAGGCTGTGGATAAAGTTTTAGACTATCTGAAAGCCTAGGGTGAACAGGCGCAGACCATCTTTGACTAAGCAAAGTTGTCTACTAATAATAATATCCTTCCATGTTAATCGATATTGGATTCCCCTGGAGTAACACCAGAAAGTAAGCCAATTACTAAATTCAGTAATTTTCTGTTCATACTATGGCATCATCTTTGGTGGAGGTAGAATGCTGCTCAGTGCAGGGCATGTACCTATTTATGACACATTCCGAGAGATCCATAATGTGTCATTTTCTAATCATATTAGAAAACCGTGGCTTAGCACTTTTTCCTGTTGTGAGGCATTGTTATCCTTGTCAGTTTCCTTAGTTAATACAGTGTTGGAGCTGAATGAAATCCCACAACACTTTCTGTTGGACATTGTCTCCTCTGCCCTTTCATCACTTTGCCAATTACAGCTGAATTCTTTTGACAAGGAAAACACACAAGACGATAACGTTAGCTTTTTGATTTTTCACACCAGTTGGGGAAACAAATGTCTCTAGTCTCAAATTTCACAGCTCTTTGACTTTGTTCTGCTATATATAGCTACATTTTCCTTTCCCTGGGGCCATAAACACATTAAAACGTGTGTTGTCTGAAAGTGAATAATCACTAAGAGCAAATCCATTAATAAACTGAATTTTGGAAGCCTCGTCATGCGACACTATGATTCAGACAACGAAAATAAGACATGAAACTCACAAAATATCACTTAGAAAATATGGTGTTATTAATGTATTCATTTATCTTTTTGCAAAAATGTTTTGTAGGAATGAAACACATATGTAAGAAAAAAATATACAAGTGTCACTTAAAAAAAGTCAATGCCATGTTTAGCCAGGACTGTAAAACTGGACCGTATTTCTCACTACCACTACTTGCATTCTAAATGAATGGGACTGCTAGCAGCATGGTGTGTTGGGGTAAAGTCTTTACTGCAGCCCACATGACTCGTGTTCAGTTAGTGTCTCAGGTGTATGAGATGCTGGTAGGAAGGGATGGGCATGCTCATCCAGAGGGGTGGGAATTTGTCAAAGATGCTCACTGAAGGAGGCATGGTTCACAGAGTAGAGTAGACCTTGGATGTTATTGACAAATGCAAGGGGGGGGTAAGGGTAGGTCATAATAATACCCCCTCACCAGAAGCAGCAGCAGATGCCATACTCCCCTCTGAACACCCTTAACTTCCATGCCAGCCCCAGCTCAATCAGTCAGGGGAGGGAGGAAGGCCCCAGCTCACTCAGTCGGGGGGGGGGGGGAGGAAAGAGCTGGACTTGGAGATAAATTGGGGTACTGCGACAGCTGGAATGACTAAAGCAGGAAAGAGTAAAAAGATAAAGACTTCGGCATTGTAATCTCGTTAGCTGTGCCCTGACAGTTTATTGTGAGCAAAAAAAAAAGATTTCCAAAAAGACACGATCATGTCAACTTGTCTGCCGCCATAAGGACATTCAGGTTAGAAAAAAAAAATGCAATTAGCATTATGTAGGTATTGAGCTGATGCAGGTTGTGACCGTGTATAATTTTGTAGCAATATTTTTTTCAGTTTCTGCCCTTAGACATAACTAGAGACATCTGAAGCGTAGTCCTACGGTTTCAAATTGTGGACCATAAAGATTAAGAAAAGTATTAATTTTAAGACACATTAAAGATGTCAAACTATACAGCCAGTGAGGGAGCACATCAAAGTCGTGGAATGCATTGTTTTGGGACTAGATATTTTGAATGCTTGTTAACGTTAGGTGTGTCAATCCTTTTCCAAGTTTCAAAGTTACTGATGATTGGTTTCTATAAATGAAGACAGTCATTCAGTTTTGCAGTGGACTGTGTACTCTTTGCAGTGGAGAAAGAGATACCCATGGTAGTTTCATAGCTGCCTTGTAGTTGTGGTATAGATGGAAGTCTATATATTTCACTGTGTGTGTGTACATATGTGTGGGTATACAGATGTGCTTGTGTGCCTTCTGTATGTGTGTTTGTATATGTTTGTGTGTCTCCCCATAAAAAACACACAGATTTTAAATTAGTTGGAAAATGCTTGAGCTGTGTTATACTAAACCTCTTCTTTAACTGCAGTGTTTCAGCTGTTTTTTTGAGACATTATTTTATAATAAAATGTGGTCTCCTTTAAAGGACACTATCAATTCTCATGCATTTTTAATTTCTACACTCTTTACCTTCTTGACACAGTATCAGCTATATGTAAGCACTTTTGCAAAATTAATATAAAATAATCAATACCCTGGAAGTGCAGATGAAGAAAAGCTGAGAACAATATTTTATGACTACTGATTGAAAAAGAGGTGACAGTCTCTGCAGTAAAAATCTAATATAATCGCATACTCATCCAGAATCTGTCACCATTGTTCATTCAGAATCTTCAGAGAAACCATGCATTTAAAGCATTTTGAATTTATAAGGATAGCAATGTGCAAATACATTGTATTCATTTTCCAGTGTGTGTGTGTGTGTGTGTGGGGGGGGTTATCTATCCATCTCACCCCACATAAAATCTATTTTCAACAATTTAAAATGCATCCCACTTTTCCTCAGTTCCACTCTGATATAAAGCCTTGCTATATAATCACATACAGTGTGAATACTTCCAGAATAATGGAGCCAACCCCTTCCAAGTGCTTTCCCTCCTCATCATTTTTCCATCCTACATAACCCTTCTCCCACCCGTACACAGAATCACTCTCGCACACACACTCCTGTATCTTCCTCTCCTCGTTCGTTCCATCACTGCCACTGCATCTTCCTCCACCCATGCACTTTGTATAAACAGTAACTGTCATTAAACTGGCCATCTGCACTTAGTAATATTATGTCTTGCAATGTGTTCTTTTAAAGGCATAGATAATGTCTGTGTGCTTTGCGGCTGCCTTTCTTGTATTCTGTTTTTAGCAAAATAGTATTACCAGTATCACTGTAATATTCCCTGTATTTTACTGTTGTGTATTATTCTAAGGATTTTAATATTTGTATTCATGGGTAAGATGGCAAATTGCCTAGACTAATCAGTGGTTTACCCTGTACCACACACACAAACAGTTAAATACACACACATGATGACAGACCAAAAGACATCATGTGCAGATACATATTCATGTGCCAGTATCCCCAGATATGCATATGCATACGTGCACGCACACACACACACACACACACACACACACACACACACACACACACACACACATACATACACACACACACACACATGCACACACACATGCACACTCACGTGCACACACCTGATAACAAACCTAAAGACATTATGTGCAGATACATATTCATGTGCCAGTATCCCCAGATATGCATACGTGCACGCACACACACACACACATACACACACATATGCACACTCACGTGCACACACCTGATAACAGACCTAAAGACATTATGTGCAGATACATATTTCAATGTGTGCCCATATATGCATACATATATATACACACACACACACACACACACACAAGAATAGCAAACACACACTGTACAATTTAAATCACTGTGGTTGTACATGTTTTTAATGTAGACTGCTTCTTAAAAGACTATCAGAGTCAACCTGTTAACATACCCGAGCATACTGAGCTTAGATTTTCTATGTTAAGTCAGACAGTAGATTGTCTGGTAACAGAACTGCCAAACTTGAGAAGAAATTATTTATTCTGCTCCAAAAATTGGACATTCCATGTGCTGTATCAAAACTAAATTTTTTTGGGATTCTGTTTAGATCCTTGTATTATTTTTTTTTCTTTCTAGTCATTCATTAGATGTGTATGGAATGTAGGGCAAGTTTTGACTTGGATATAAGGGCCACTTACCCTTATGTCACGCTGTGCATGAGTGGGAGTCAGGGGGTGGTCATAAGGCTCGTCTTATTAAAGTGAGCAAAATGGCCCCTTTCAGCAGTTTTGTCAGCAGCTCAAAGCCCCTACCATCCCACCCTCTTGACAGGGGCTTTTAGGTGGTGGCATTATGGCTCCCCCCCCCTTTATTCCCCCCCCCCACTTGGTACTTATCGGCCTTGACTCACCTACAGTTAGCCTCAGTTTGACCAGTGGCCATATCAAGGCATATTTGGGTTAGTAAGGAGGAATTAAAGGCTTTTCTGCCAGGTCTGAACTAGCCCGGGTCATGCACCGAGTCCTGTAGAGGTAAACTGGAACAGATTTGGTCACTCCAACCAGTTTAAGAGTTAATGGATGTTGTTGAGATGTCATATGTGAAATTACTGTGGCATCTTTAATTTTGCTGGTAACATTGTTAATAAAAGATCTCAAAGGCAATACTATATGGTTATTGACACATCTCAGTGAACAAAAATATTGTTAAAAAATAGCAAACAATTGTTTGTCATTGCTGAATGCTGACTTTTAGTGCACTGGTAGCATTGCAATAGAGGGTCATGATTAAATACTTCATGGACAGTGAGCTTCATTATTCTTTCATTCATCAATACTTGGTTTAGAAAAATAATAGCAGATGTCCCTCCTAAAAATACTAGTGGTTTACTTCATGTGTTATTTCATTCATGGATACATTCCCTTATTCCCTAATAACCAATAATGAGAAGCAAAAGCAAATGAGAGGAGAAAAAATGCCAGCTACATTACTATCACAAATGCTTTCAGAAGTGTTAGTAAGTTTGGAATCTGTTATTGCTTCTCTCTTTTGCAAGCACTATAATGGTGCTGGTGCTATCAACCTCTATTTTCTTTAAATCTAAACAGCTGGCCTTGGCTTAACTCAGATTCAGTAATTTAGTAGCACATCTAAATCGCACTTCTGAAAGCAGTAGATTATTTACTGTATAGTTAATTTCTTATGCTGTGGCATGATTTGGATTGGCTTTCCTTACTCGAATGACTTACTGTTTGCCGACAAGTGACAAAGGAAAGTAAAATGTGTGTTTAGCAAAATATTAGAATGGTCGTTTGCCTTGGGTACAAAATAATAAATTAGTATAGCAGTATGTAATACAAAAGCAGGGGTCCAAGATTCCAGATGAGAATGGGACACATTAAAGTATTAAACAGAGAGGACAAGCAACAAATTAAATCATGTGTGTGCAGACATATAAAATAAAGGGAACTATTTCTGTTGTATATGTTTGACTATTATGTCTCAATATTAGATGCAAGGAAACAGAACCAGTGAAAGGAACAAATCAGAAACAATGTCATTTGTTTTCTCATGTCAGTTTTTTCTGCAGTATTTTTATTATTAAAAAAGCAAAAGCAGACGAACTGCGACATCTATATGTGCATACTGCATAAAACAACATTTGGTGTAATGCAAAATAATGGGATATATTCTCATTGTCTGTATTGTTTTGTTATTTCTCATCATCCTGTATCTGAGAAATATGTCTATATATACATAGATAGATGGATATAGATATATATTGGTTTATATCAGATTATAGAGTTTTCAGAAACTTCATATGGTTGAGACATATGTTCGATTACTCAAAAAACTTGAAGCATTTGTATGGAGATCATGATACAGCAGGGATCAGGGAATTTACCCTTCTCTCCATTGTAGTGTGATCTCTGATTGATATATATAATTTGTAGGAAGTGTGGCTGGTGCAGCCCTCACTTGGGGGGGGGGGGGTCCATGGGGCTTGCTCTCCAGCAACAATGTATATTTTTATTGTTTTGTTCAGGTTTTGGGAAAGTCAAACATATGGTCTCAACTATATGAAGTTTGAGTTTCTGAAAACTCAATAATTTGCCATAAACTGTATATATATATATGTATGTATACACACACACACACACACACACACACACATATACACACATATACACACACACATATATATATATATATATATATATATATATATATATATATATATGTGGGTCTACTTCATATTACCTAAATTTCATTTGACTGAGACCAAAACACTGAAAGTTCAAAAGACTGAAAACTCAATTGACTGAAACTCATAACACTGACACATTAAAGTAAAAGGTATATGCCCTTTTCACCACTGTAGTGCGATCTTGGAGTTAGTGTATATAGTTAGGGGGGATGTGGGGGGTAAAGCCCCCACCCCACATACTTTATACATTTTAAACCATACATATGGATATTTATAATTGCAATGAATAACTCTTTGCAGAAAACAATAATTACCTAAACTATGTGGGGGGCTTCACCCACCTCACCCCCCTTACTATATATACTAACTCCAGTTAGAGTTAGTATACATGAGATAGAAGTAGACCTATATATATACCCCCTTACTATATATACTAACTCCAGTTAGAGTTAGTATACATGAGATAGAAGTAGACCTATATATATAGGTCTACTTCTATGTGTGTATATGTATATACATATATATATATATATATATATATATATATATATATATATATATATATATATATATATAAACTCTACATCTGCTATTAATGATAAAAGAAACTGTATATACATATATATATACACACACACACACACACACACACACACACACACACACACACACACACACACACACACACATACACACACTGGATATAAAAAGTGTACACACTCCTGTTAAAATGCTAGGTTTTTGTGATATAAAAAATGAGACCACAATAACATTTCAAAACTTTTCCCACCTTTAATGTGACCTATAACCTGTACAATTCAATTGAAAAACAAACAAATCTGTTAGGGTAAAAAAATATAAAAAATAAAAAACGCATAATGAGCTGGTTGCATAAGTGTGCACACCCTTAAACTAATACTCTGATACTTTGATACAAATATGTTTATTGTAAAAGAGATTTTGGGTATGTTTAACAAAAACAGAAATATTAAATAAGGCTGAAATAGATATGTGAAGCTTTAAAGAAGGTACATTTGGAGGGGTTAATGTTTATGTTTAGAAATACCTGAGTTGATCAGTTACAAAAGATGGTCTGGGCAATGTTGATTTCCATACATTTCAGTAAGGAAGTCACAAAAGTACATGCTGTTGACATACATAATTTAACTATAACTGGGTGGTATGGATCTGATGATGTTACAATCAATGCATTTTGAAGCTTAACCATTTATGGTGATAGTGCCTTTGGGATGGCAAAAATCACCTTTGTATAAACTGATTAGAGGTGTACTATACATAACTGAGAAACTGCATGCCAGCCCATTATGTATCATATGTCATTCTGCATTATTTTATTCCGAGCAAGCTAAGCATCCATAAAAGGCAGAAACATGAGCTATTTAAGTAACTCTAATCCTGTCTTTAGCACAAAATTAATGTAAAACAGACCAGCCAAAACACCTTGCCGATAATTGCACCAACTGTATAGAATCAGTGTATATAGAGTTACCAAATATAAATGTTGGTGTCAGCTCATACGAACCCTCTGGTTCAAGTAAGGTATAAGTTCTGCAAAAAGCACTGGCAAAAAAGTTTTCACGGTAGACAATATCTACAGTATAACATAAAGTTACCTTTATGACTTATTCACAGTCTTTTCACGGTCTTTGTAAACCCTTCCGTTGCTCCAAATATTCTTAAAAAATGAATTTAGAGGATCCAATAAATTCATTTTTTAAGAATATTTGGGATTACTTGCTTTTTATCGTGAATACGAGTTTTTGGCATTGTTTCATGCTGTTTGCTGCTTGGTCTGAATAGACCCGAACTGTTTCATTACAGCGTTTTGTCACGCTTATCGTATAGAAGACTTGGTGGTATCCTCTGGTCTGAATAGACCTTGGTTTCTATACGTTATCTGGTTTACTTCATTTTCCAGCTTTCAGTGTTGTTGGAACACGGCTTCGCATAGCGGAGCAACGGAAGGGTTTTAACATTTGTTAGCTGCAAACAAATACAGCGTGAATTTACAACGGGAGGTAAATTCATTCTTCAACGGCAAATCTGTTTTGCATCTGACTTGGTTATTTGGTTTGGTCCCTGTATGCTGTATTTACAACGGGGCCATAGCGGAGTCATAAGGATACATTCCACTGTTTACAAAGACCGTGAAAAGACTGTGAATAAGTCATAAAGGTAACTTTATGTTATACTGTAGATATTGTCTACCGTGAAAACTTTTTTGCCAGTGCTTTTTGCAGAACTTATACCTTACTTGAACCAGAGGGTTCGTATGAGCTGACACCAACATTTATATTTGGTAACTCTAATCCTGTCTTTATTGTCTGAATTGTTTTAATCAAAATAAGAAAACTACTACAAAACTCAAGTGCAGGGAAGCTTCTCACTTGTTTATTGTTACTGTTTTTTTTTTTATTAAAGAAAATTAAAACAAAAAATGAGAACTACTGTTTTATTTCAGTTTTGTGTGAATTTTTGTTTTGGATTTTTCTAACCCTACATCACAAGGATGCAATATTTGGTTTGGTGAGTTCATTTTTTCTGTGGCAGAAATATGTTTAACTTGTTTAGAATTAGTAATGAAGACTACAATAAAATTGTAAAATGAGTTTGTTCAGATAGGCTGGTATTAGGTGATTTTAGGTTTTAGAACGGTTAAAAGATGTTTCATGTTTCTGAAAGTAGGAGGTATGGCTAAATAGTTAAAAAAAAATAATAATATGACATGGAGGGAAACCTGAAGAGAAGGTTGGTTAGCATCGTAAAAGGACAACTGTTCCTAAAACAGTAACTGAAATGGGTCCATGGCTAGAAGAATCTGCCAGTCTAACCTATTACAGTTTTGTGTTTCAGTTACAAGTGACCTTGCCATCTGAGTGTCAGTGGCTGTGGTCTAGTAGAACATCAACAAGGGGTTTGACAGGAAAACTGAAGAGTTTTGGGGTTGGGCCAAGACTAAAGCCTTATTGCCTGAATATCATTACAGAGGACATTGTGCTGAGAGTGATAAAGCAAACAATAAGGAAATGAGTATTGTAGGGTCAGACCCGGGTTTGTTAGTCTTGTGTGTGTGAACTGAAAACAGAATTAACCTTACACTTATGAAACACAGATATAGCAGTATAGGATGGGGAAGAATATAAAGAAAGATTTAGAAAGAACTGTAGAAGTGGATACACTTGTAGCAGTAAATGCTCAGCGCAGAATATGCAACTTCAGTTGGGCTAAAACAACCAGGTCATGAAGGGTCATCTGAGGGAAAAGGATATATTTTGATGAATTTGAGCAAGCATACACAAACAAAGCTGATAAATTCAGGTCCAAATTTATTCCTCTCTCCCCATCAAGCTTCCCTCAGGAAATATCATCAATATAACTCCTCCTACTATCACTACAAAACAAGTTCTTAATGCTATCTCTAAGACCAAGAACACTGCATCAATGGGTTCAGATAATATCCCAGGATGCCTTCTAAATAGCATGAAACATGACCTATCAAGGCCTCTGGAATTGCTATTTAACTGTAGCCTCCAAACAGGCTTCGTGCCTCATGAATGGAGAAAGGCAACAGTCATCCCTCTGCACAAAGGTGGGACATCTACAGACCCTGGAAACTACAGATTCATAAGTCTCACTAGTCTTATAAGTAAAGCCATGGAAAGAATTATTATGGAGATGATCAACAGAGTTATAGTAAACCTCCGGACACTGGACCCAACCCAGTTTGCTTTCATAATGGGCAGATCATGCCTGCTCAACCTGAAGGTCACCAAAGCAATGGATGAGGACAAAATTGTTCACACTGCCTACCTTGACCAGGCCATGGCATTTGACACAATACCCCACTCAGGAACTGTTGACAAACTCAAGAGGTTAGGTACAAATCCATATGTCACCCACTGGACAGCCAGCTGGCTCACAGGACAAGGAAGTTAGAAATGGGGATTCCACATCTACAAAGAAACCAGTCACAAGTGGAGTCCCTCAGGGATCAGTCCTTGGACCACTCGTTTTTGACATTTACTTATCAGAAGTCAAGGCCAGTGTCAGTGGTCTCTGGCTGAATGATTTGCATTTGATTGCAAATTAGGAGCTATCATTGAATCTCACACTGACACAAATGTTGTCCAGGAGGGGCTGACACAGGCAAACAGTTGGTGTCAGAGTAATAGACTAAAACTAAATGCCAAGAAATGCATAATAGTATTCTTCCTGAAGTCATCCATCCCTGGTAAATATCATTTTGACAACACACCCCTTAGTTTTGACCCAGTAGTCAAGGACTTAAGGACACACATAGATAGTAATCTAGCATTTGATCATCATATCTACAGTGGTGAGGAAATCATTCTTTGTTGCGCAACTTATAAACAAAGGTATGGCATCTAAGTCCAAGAAGTCATTGTTCCACTGTATTCGGCATTCATTAGACCTATCATTTAGTACAGTGCCCCCTTTGGTATGTACCTAAGCATATCCAACAACTGGAACATCCACAGAGGTTCCTCACTAAAAGAATGCAGGGTACAAGTAATATGCCCTATGCAGACCACCTCAAGGCCCTATCCCTGTATTCTGTCTCCTACAGGGTTTTGAGGGGACATCTATGCCTGGCATACTGGGCATTATCAGACACCACTCTGTGGACCTCCTGCATATCCACAAAGCAAACAGCACCAGAATTACCCATTCTAAAGACTTAAACCTTACCTGTGATATATGTAGGACCTGCTGGAAAGATAGGTATGTATCCCACAGACTACCCCATCTGTGGAACATCTCCCCATCCATGTGAAGCAGAGTTCTTCCCTAATCTAGTTTGTGCAACTTGGACAATTGGATGGAAACTAGAAATTCATCCCTGGTTTGTCACCTATGTATCTGATGCAAACAGGTGACCCATAAATGGTTCATCTCCCAGGCCCATGCTTACACTTATCAAAGGTATCAGAACTCGTCAGAGATTTGGGATGCATGGCTAGGCTTAAAAAGGCCCTTGTGGTTGTTAGCCTAGTAAATACCTCTGAACCTATGAATACAAACACACTCACACATGTGCAACCATCAACCTATACATGTAGGAGCACATGCAGATTCACCCATGTACACAGCCACAGGTACATGCACACCCAAACACAACCATTTACGTGCATACTCATGCATGTGTAGAAAAACACACAAACACAAAAACATGCATCATGCATAATCAGAGATATACATGCACATTTCCTTAGATGTGCACACACACATACATGCCTGTGCACTTTCACACACATATAAAGATAGATATATTGGTAAAATAATTTAAGGTAATAATCAAGTTAAAATTTTTAATAAAGAGGAAAAGAGTTTTCAAAATAACCAAAACCTCGAAAAAAACACTCCAGATGAGGCAAAACAACACTGGGAGCTAATTCCATGCTTTATATTTAAGTGGAATTTGATGGGCATTTTATATTTAACTAATTTTTACCTTCAGTAATTTTTTTGATATTTTAGCATTTTGCGTATATTTATACTTCATATTTCATTCTTATTTATTCATTTTTATAGTTGTATAATACATGTTGGTTTTAGAAATACTATTTTAGTGTTTTCACCACATCTTAAATTGATGAATTCAAGTTTTGATTATTTAACTAAAGGGGGTTATATATATTGTGTTCCTGGTGAGTCCTGTAGTTGTCTGAGGAAGTCTGTGTCATTCTAGACAAAAACGTAGTTGTTTTAGCAGCGTTCATGTGGAAGTGTATTTACCTTTGGTCTTATATGTGCTTTATCCGTGATTTACATTAAAGTTTTTGTCTCTGTTGTTTTGCCTCATCTGAAGTGTTCCTTTTCAAGGTAATAATCAATAACATTGAGTATCTTCTAATCTCATAGACTTTTGTCTGACTCAGTAGTATTGAATATATATCCTTATAATTTCACTTGGAATACAATTTAATGTGATGGCCTTCACTTACAATAACAAATAGTATTTAGACAAGACAAATCAGATATCAGTTTATGTTTACCAAAGAAAGATGAGGTTTTGTAAGCACACATGAAGTATCATTCACACTTCCAAATGAGTATTCAAGAAAATATTCAAGAAATCCTGAGGGTATTCTGACTGAGCCAATAAGGCTCCCTGTTCTAAATGACAATATTTTAGCTTTTAGAGCAAGATTCGTAATGCATCTGCATTGCGGCTGACTATGTTACTGAAGTTTTTGAGCATTTAGATGTAGCAGATACCTTAGCCCTTTAATTGCAGATAGCCATTCTCTGAATGCCACATAATAAATGAAACTGTTTAACCCCTAGAATTTAAAGATATAAACAGCACTAGTCCACTTTCAGATCTTCTGCATTATAAGAAAAGTAAAAAAATGAAAAAAACAAATGTATCTACTCCATGAGCAAGTCAGTAAAAATTATTGCTATGCATTTGTTTCATATGAATTTCAAATTCTATTTACATTTACTTTAATCCTAGTTCAGCCAGCCTCATCTTATCAAAATCCTTACCATTTTTTGGCTCCATTGTGAGGTTTTCAGGTGATCACCAACTTACCCAAGTCTTTTCCAGTTGTTCCATTTTACCCTTAATGTCCTCATTACTACTCCTTCAAAGCTGGGACTGTACAAGAAATATGTCTAATGACAGATCGGGAAGTAAAAGTGATGGAAAAGCTCTCAACAGCATCATATATGCTGTTTTGTGCACTAAGGGATCTTTTTTAAGTTTCCTAAATAAGAGGAACTAATGCCATCACATGCATGACTGGACAGAATGTTAGATCGCATGAGCTCCCTCGCTGTCCAGTGCAGAAATGCTGTTAGCAGTCTGATATGTGGCATGTTAACAGGCAAGGTGGTGAAAAGCCACTCTTTCCCATCCCCACCACCACCACTTGATTGAACCACTAGTAAAACTCAGATTATATGCTACGCAGTCAAGGTTCTATCCTCTCTATCTCACATCCATAATGGAATTTTGATATCACAGGAAGCAGCCATCTTATCTGTTGAGAAAAAATAATTCAAAAATTATGACAGTACTATTCAAGGGATTCACATAAGGAATGTAGTTAAAAATGCTTAGAGTTGAAGCATTTCAGTAATCTCTCAGTATTGCTTGCCTGTGCCCCTAATTTGAAAAACAGTGAACTTATAAAATGCTCAGTGTCCTGCACCCTCATTTTGTCAAGAGGATAACATACTATATAACCAGGAGCACAATGGCTAGTAGTTTGAGCAAAACACAGAAGTATTAGTTTCCAGGTACAGCTGTTCTGTCACCAAATTTGGCTAACAAAAGATAAAAATAGTGTACACAAATAAACAGGGCAGGACTGTAGTGCTCAAAACCAAATATCCACCATAATACACAATAAGAGCACTGGGAAAAAGCCAATGACACTCCTCTGTGTATATTTCAAAGTTTATTAGACATTCCACACACTAAAATATAACACACTCCACACACTAAAATGTATTATGCCTGTAATAGCCCGAAGTGGCCAGTTTTTAGCGTGTGGAGTGTCTACTTTGAAATATACACCGAGGAGTGTTGTGGGCTTTTTCCAAATGCTCTTATTGTGTATCATGATGAAAATAGTGTAGTCTTGAGGCATTCTCTTGTTCTTCTTGCTACAATCATTTATCAGTTTGTCTCTCCTTGGAAAACGAAGAAAAAGTGCAGGAAATAGATTCATTGGTATGTTTTATCTGCAGCTGTCTTTGCATTTTGCATTTAATAAACAGAACAATTGAATGCAATTAAAATTAAATAAAATAAATAAAATATACTGAAATGAAAGAAAACTTGTAATCTAATCCGTGTTTTATGCAGATGGTTTGCAGCCATGTTTTGAGTATGAGATAGATGTGGGCATGAAGGATGCACTGCTTTGTCTGACAGGGTTTTTATCAGAGGCAATGTTCTCTAATTACAGCTGAGCAGCGGTAACCTTGGCTCCCGTATAAAGTACTATGGTTTCAGCTTACTTCTCTGACAATGCACTCTGCTGAATCATGCACATGTTGTCAGTGCGAGAAGATATCGCAAGTGGAGTGCCATTTCCTGTACTCAAAAGATAAAGGCAAATGATGAAGCAAATGATGAAGATAGTAGTGATACGATCTAACCAACTTGGCATCGTGGCTCAAACACAAGACTTAATTTTTGGCAAAATCTTTTCAAATGAGAACATCCACTTTCTGACAGATCAAGTGCAACTTGAATATACATGTTAAAATATAATGCTGTCATCACGCATGCTTTCATTTATTGAAAGGCACAGCAGTTTTGTTTGCATGTTTATCTGTCCATCCATCTACTTATCTATCTCTCTGTCTATCTGTGTGTGTGCATGCATCTCTCTCTCTCTCTCAGTATATATAAATGTATGGGTATACATATCTATATATCTATTTATATATATATATGTATATTATAATCTATATATATATATATATATATATATATATAAAATTGTGTGTGTGTGTGTATATATATATATATATATATATATATATATATATATATATATATGATTTTATATATATATATATATATATATATAAGCACACACACAAATAGATACACATATAGATGGATGCACACTCGCATTTATTATACTTCTCTGTTTCTTTGTGTGTACATATAATATGGGTGCACCTAAAATGATGTAAACAGTGTAGGACAGAAAAAATGTGGTTTGATTTTTGTCTTTTTTCAATGGTTTCATATGTGGTTACATTATGTCACATTTTTTATGCCTTTATTAATCGAGTGTGCTACATAGAAAGACTTCCTACACATGGTGGTCAAAGTTAAGGTCGCATTCAACTTCTGATCCCAGGTCCCTTACCACTTCGTGGGTACTTAGGGTGTTGTTGTTGATTTTATAGTGTGAAAGGACATTGTACTGTAGGGAATGATGATGCATTTCTTTTCATTCAGTTTGAGTCCATGACTAATACAGCAGTCATTGGTTTGCATAAGACCACTCTGGAGTATACTGACATCATTTGGGGATCCAATAATTGCACCCGGTTTGTAGTAGTCTTCAAACTTGGTTAGCCACAACCCTTTAGTTTTGACCTGAACTTCTGAGAAGCATATACCTAACAGGAGGGGACCCATCACTGACTCCTGTGGCACTGCACTGGTAACAGGTCTGCTGGTTGATGTGGAGTCACCCACTTTGATACTGTGTGTTTGGTTTGTGAGCCAGTTGGCAACCCCTCTTACAACAAAGGGGTTTAGATTCAGTTTGCTAAGTTTATCGGTAATGCCTGAGTGTGGGATTGTGTCGAAAGCCTTTGCCAAGTCAAGGTATACTGTGTGCACTGATTTGCCCTTGCCAATGGCCTTGGTCACATTTTTGAAAAAATTCACCAGAATAAACAGGCAGGATCTGCCCTTGACAAAGCCAAATTGGTTAGGATCCAGGGTTTGGAGATCACCTATGTCTTTATTTATGAGGTCCATAATGATACATTCCATGGGCTTACACATAAGGTTGGTCAGGCTTATGGGTCTGTAATTCCCTGGGTCTATTGATAGGCCACCCTTGTGGAGGGGAATAACTGTTGCTGTTTTCCATTCCGCAGGATCAAAACCCGTGGTTAGACAATGATTGAAAAGGGTACTTAATACTGATGTTAGTTCATGTTTCAGCTTGTTTAGAAGACAGCCTGGGATTTCGTCTGGCCCCATAGAGGCTATGTTTTTGGTCTTGGACAAGGCCTTGATGACCTGTTCTTCAGCTATGTGGGATGAAGGGAAAGTTTGGGGAAAGGTTTGTGATAGGTTTGGAGGGGATAACAGAGTGAAATTCTTGCCAAACATATCCACTAGCATATTTGCTATCTCTGTGGGGTCAATGTGTGTGATACTGTTCGTCACACACAATGTGACCTCACATGCTTGAGCCCTACATTTTAGGCTATGTATGTAGCTGTAAAAGGCCTTATGTTTATCATTGGCTGTGCTTGCTATGTTTTTCTCAAAAAAGCCTTTAGAGGATTTGACAAGTTGTTTTATTTGTCTGCTGAGGCCGAGGAGGGGCTTTTATATTGATGGGGGTCTCACCTTTGTTTTCTTGGACAGCAACATTTACACAATTTGTTGATGCTGGATGTCCACCATGTGGGCTTCTTTTTACTTGGGTCTCTGGCTTTGATTTTTTCTGGTACAGCTGAGTCTATACACTTATGCAAGTCATTGTACTGGGCTGTAATGTAACTTCAGTGTAGTTACCTCTTCCAGTTGGGTGGGGTGGGGCTCAGAATGCATTTCTACGGGTTCCTATTAGATGACCGAAGACGCATTCTGTCAATTGTGTCTTGGTTGAACTTAAAACAATGAAAAGGCAAAATAGCGAAGCAGCTTTTAAGCAAATTCTTTCCCAGGGAAATAATTTGTTTGGCCACTTCCATTACTTTGCCGTTTTCGGCACTGTAGTGCAATCTTGAGTTGGTATATTTAAGTAGGGGGGTGTGGGCACAACCCCCCACTTTATGCATTCTTTCAATTTTTTTCTTTCTTTTTTTTTTTTTTTTGGAACAGCGATTTCTTTCCAAAGGGAAAAAAAAAAATCGCTGTTCTGAGTTTTCGAGATTGTAAGCTTTGGCTAACATGGGGTTGATTATTCATCATTCGCTTTTTTAAGCATTTGTTGATGTAATATAGGCCCATTTATACCTTCATCCAGCACGGTATAGTTTGTGTTGGGTAATATTTGGATTATCTCCAGCTTGCCCGAGTAGGCTACATGCATGTCATGACCAATGGAGAGGTATCTATAACTGGCTATGACTTGATGGTGGTCTTACCCGCTGTAACCTAAACTTGGAGTAACTCCATGGAGTTGTCCAGTCTAACTAGATGGTAGGAGAATTTATCTCTAATATAGATAGAAACACCACTTCCTTTGGTTCTGACATGTTCATTTTGTGGTCTGAAGGTGTGGAAGGCATTGTTGACTTGCAAGGTCAGGGTACTCTGTGAGGCCTTGAACCAGGTTTCTATGACTGCACAGAGATCTACATCTTCCAGTGACAGAAGTGCTTCCAGAGTGTGCAGTTTTTGGTTTAAGCTCTTAGCATTTAGCAGCATGACTCTTATTTTGTTGTGATTGGCAAATTTCACATTGGTAAGTTTGTTTTCAAGACCTTGCCTAAAAGGCACTATGGGGAAGGCAAGAGCCTTTGCCAGCAGCTGAAAGCCTAGAGGTGCCAGGTGCAAACTGTCTCTGACAAAGCATCAAGTGTGTAGAGCATGGCTTCACAGGCTGACAGGAACTGGATCCCCTTTGAATGGCACCAGAAACTAAGCCAGATATTGGAATCAATCCTTTTTTGTTTATACTGTAACATCATTCAGGTGAGTGTAGTGTACTGCTCAAGGCTAGGGACATACCTGCCTGGGACACATACTCCGAGAGCTCATTCATGTCTCTCTTCAAATAGTCCAGTGAGGTACGTCTCATGTCATTCACTCCAACATGAACTATGACAGAGTCATAACGGTACTTGTTCCTGAAAGACCTGAGTGCATGCATCATTTGATTAATCCTGGCACTGGAGAGGCACCTGACTGTGACTTTCTACTTGTCCAACCTGGTGAGTGGGACTCCAATGACTAAAAATTTTTTTTGTGAGTGTTACACCTTAAGGGTTTGGTAGGTGAGACACTGGTGTTGCTATGTTTCATGGATGCTGTTGGAACTGTGTTATTTGTAGCAGTCTTGTGTTTTGGAGGTCTTTGGTTTCTCAGTAGGTTTTCTGAGAGAACCTCCGCATATGTTGATTTTTGTTTACATGCATACTATGTGTATGAGTAGTGGTACTATGTGCATGTGTTGTGGTGGGTGGATTGACAACTTCTTCCTTGTTGCTGTTTTGAGGGCGAGAGAGCATGGATTTAAGATTCTTTGTGTAGATGCATCTCTCACACTCTGTATCAGAGCAAGTTATTAATAAAGGATTATCAGTGTGCATGAGGCAATTGCTACACTACCTCAAGAAACCCAAGTCCGACTGTTGCCAGGAGAAACAAGGATGGTACAACTGTCCATAATGCTAGGTTGAAGATTATCACTAATTTATTTATTTATAATTTGTTTACCGGGAAAGTCTGACTTGGAATGAGTCAATTTTCAGTGGAGGCCAGGAGAGAAATGCTGCAGATGCATCTGTTTGTAACATGGGAGGAAACCCACATGAATGGAGAGAGGACATGTAGACACCACACAGAAGGCCCCCAGTCAGAAATCAAAGCAGAGAACCTCTTGTTTTGAGGTGACAATGCAAATGGCTGCACCACTGCGCCATCTCGGGATTGATCAAGAAGGAGCTCAGTGGATGGATGCTTCTGCCTGTTTTTGTTTTTTTTTTTGTAATTTAATTGGTTTCAACTAACTAGCAGTATTTCTTTGTCTGGGAAAGTATTAAGGATTAGGGCTGCACTAATGTGCTACAGCTGGATCTAATGGAAAAACTGTTAGATTATTCAATCCAGCTGTGGAGCATAATTGGGTGGCAGTGCGCAGTGCTGAGTGATACACAGACGAGCAGACACCTACTTAAATGCCAGAATCTAAAAACTTAAAAAAAAAGCTTTTCAAAGGTTCAAAACGACCAATGAGGATACTTACTCCAAGCCCTAGACCAACTACCCTTCACAGCAAACAGGTTCCAGACAGCACAGTCCTCTCACCAGAGTGCAGAAAGGCCCCTTCCAATTCAAGATAGTCTGGAAAATGTGCTCAGAACAAACAGACCAAGATGCAGCAAACCTGAATCTGGACTATGCTACAGCTACTAGCTACCCTAGTTTCAATGGGAAATACTAGAGAATGTTTAAGACAGCAGAAAAATAGCAGTGAGACACTAAAAAAGGTTAAAAACAGCAGAAAATCAGAAAGGAGACTCTATAGAATGTTTTAAACTACTAACAAATCAGTTATTTTAATACTGCTTGGCAAGAAAACCAGAACAAGCAGAACAGATTGCTTTGCAACAGCAAAAAATACCAACAAATGCTTAGCAAACAGTGTAAACAGCAAAAAAGGGCTTTGTAAACAGTGAAACCAACAAATAAATTTGATTTAGCAGGCTTAGTAAGGCAGATAATTACAGCAAAGCAGTGTAGTTTAGTATACAGTATATAAATACAGTATAAAAGTAGGTGGCAGTAAATAAAAAAGTGCAGTAAATAGTATAAGTTAAAAATACAGGCAACTTATGTTTTTTGGAAAGCTCAAAACCTCTAGTAGTCTGGCACCTCAGTTTAGCTTGGTACAAACAAGCAGAAAACTGCTCAAATGCAGGGCTTAAATACCAGAAGCTAAAAACTTGAAAAAAAACTTTAAAAAGGTTCAGAAGAACTAATGAGGATGCTTCCTCCATGCCCTAGCAAGTCCCTGCTTTCACTTCTGGTTGAAGCAAGATGGCGGCCGTTCCTGCAGCGAGTATTGCAGCTAGTGTTTCTGTTTCTGCTGTTGTTTCTTCTACTTTGCCTTCTATTACTGATTCACAGCCCTCTTTTCATTTAACAACTTTTTTGTGTCTCAGACTTCTTCAGAGGCTTCAGCTGTGTTGCATGACTCTGGTAATTTGTCTTTACTTGATTGGGGTGATGGAATGGAGTTTCAGGATGGTTCTTTGATTTCTGCTATTTCTGTTTCTGCTGTTTTGGCTCCCCCTACAGCTCTGACAGTTACTTCTGCTAATGCTATGTCTTCTGTTACTTCTGGAGTTGTTTCTCAGGCCAAGTATTATGCTGCTGCAGTGGAAATGGCAGTTTCTGCTTCTGGGAATCTGCTTAGCTCTTTGAGGCAGTCCAGGATTGTTTCTAAGCTTTGGTTCATCTTAAGTCTGCTTCAGGTCAGTGTCTTTCACACATGTATTTTGCATTCTTTATTGAAACCATTGCCTGTGTCTGCTCAGTCTTTGTGTGTCTTGTGTCTGTTTATTCTTTGCATGCTGTTATTCACAGGGGGTGGGATGCTTTTGCTGATGTTTACTTTGAAGAGCAGAAAACATCAGCAGTCTTGGTCAGATGTGCTTTCTGAAGTAGATGTTTCTTATAAGCGTAAATTTATTCTGTATTTTTCATTCTATTTATGTTATAAAGCACAAATTAGTGGGTATTTAATTTTTCAGTGAACTGCTTTTTCTAGCAAGAAATCGTTTGATTCTGATGCTTGTGTTGTTTGGGATGGGGTGTGTGAGGCCTGGGCGGCTTTGCATGTCCTTGATTCTGTGTTTCCCATTTGCCTGGTGTGGGTTTGTTGTCTGGTTAAAGAGGCATTTTAAGGTAAGTAGCCAAAGTCCTGCTTTTTTGTGGTGACTTTTCTCACTTGGTAGGAAAAACCAGTTTAATACAGAGCAAAGCTTTCGGGCAGAACCCTTCTTCAATACTAACTTATTAGTATTGAAGAAGGGTTCTGCCCAAAAGCTTTGCTCTGTATTAAACTGTTTTTTTCTACCAAGTTTTCTTTTCTGTTCAACCTTTGCAGTCAGTTTTTTTATTTTCTCACTTGGTGTCGGATCTTCTTGCTAGGAAATGCACTCATTGTGGTTCTACAGCTCATTTTGCTAGAGCTTGTCCACAGTGGTGTCTTTTATGTTCTTGTTCTCATGGTGATTCTGTTTGTCCTGTTGTACCTTCTGTGTTACCTGTTTCCTCTGAGTCTTCACAGGCTTTACTTTCTGATGTTGCTCTTTTTGCCGCTGTTCCTGTGGAATCTTCCCCAGTATAGGCTGTTGTCTCTGTTCCTTGCCCCCTGTCTATTCTTCCTTCTGTTTCCTCACCGGAGGGGTCTGTTCTGCCTTCTAGTTCTCCTGTTACTTCTGGTTCTGGTTCTCACTCTACTGTACCTCTTTCTCCTGTTGTTTTTGTTGTCCCTACCAGTACTGATATGTTAGAGTCCAATAGGAAATGACTTGGTAAGTCTGGTACCTCTTCTACTGGTGATGGTATTGCTTCAAAATATACTGTTAGTTGTGAATCTGATTTATTTACTGATATGGATGATTTTTAGCAACAGACCTCAGCTTCTAGGCACAGACATCTTAGAAACAAGTGGCATAGAAATGGTTCTGAAGGGTTTTTTTTGTCCTGATACTGATGGGTAACTTGCCATTGACTTTCTGTAATATTAATAGTATGGTGTTGTTGACTGTTTTTCCTGGGTGGCTGCTTTACACTCTGACATTGTTTGTCAGTTGGATGTGGGAAAGCCTTCCTCTGTTCATAGTTCCCAATGGCAAACTTTATGGAGGAATGGGATTGTTTGGTCTTTAGGAACCAATCGTAGGTCTGGTACTGCTTACTGTACCAAAAATATGTTGTGGTTGTTAGGGGGGATGTTCATGTTTTTTCTGGTAGGGGTTTGCTGCTGGATTTGTTGTGTAGACATTTTTATATACTTTTAGTGATTGTTTATGCTTTGATTTCTATCTGAGCATCAGTTATTATTTCAACTTTTGCAACCTTATTTTTTAATTGACTGTCCTATTCTTTTTTTTTTTTTGGTGACTTTAACTGTGGTATATTACCAGGGTGTTCTAGGGTCAGACAGGACTCTAGTGTCGGTTGTTGTAAGGACATTTTACATTTGGCCTCTCTTACTGTATGTAGTCCTCCTGACTTTATTTACTTTCATGGGGCTGCTTGCACCTAAATTGATTATAGTTTTTGTTCTCCTACCTTTGTAGTGTTTTCTTCTTCCATGTCTTTTGTGCTTTTCACTGATCATCATGCTTTGTCCTTTTCCTTTGGCATTTCCTCTGCGTTGTGTAAGGGTAGGAGTCTTACTCGTTTTACTGCTCCTTGGACTTATACTTCTGCCTGGTAAGAGGTTATTACTGATTTTATGGTGTGATCACTTTACTCGGTTGCCTTTTTTCTCTTCTCTTTCTTCTTGGTGGTTGTTTCTCATTATTCTTGGTTTGCCCGTTCTTATTTTTAAGGGTTCTTCCAACTCCCTTTATGCTGCTTTCCAATCTGCTGTGAATCATGTGTCCGACCGTGCCCTTCTACACCTCCATGAGTTGCATTTGCATAACCTTGCAAGGATGAGAGTGGTTCTTTGTGACGTTGCCCATTCTTTGAAAGGCAGGGGGTCAGGATTGTCTTCCTTATGTTGGTGAATGTACTCTTAGGAAGGACACCTTTATTGACGGTCTGTTGCCCTCGTCAGGTGATGATGTTACCACTAAGGAGGGTGTCCTGCAGGAAGTTAATTCGTATTTGTCCACTTGACATGATGGTAAACCTCCTCCTTTGGAATCTTGGCCTATAGCTCTGATGCCTGCTATTCTTAGGTTGGCTCCTGATGACCCTATTTCTTTGAAGTTCAAAGGGCTATTGCTTTATTCAAGGTTGATAATGCCCCAGTGTTAGATGGGCTTTCTTATCATTTTTATTGCTCTCTCTCTGATGGTCAGTTGTCTGTACTGGTGCAATTGTTTAATGAGTGGTTTTGTCATGTTTTTTCCCCCATCCTTGTTTGTTACAGATAGCCCTTAAGTTCCTTTGGAAAAAGGGTGACCACAGAGTCCTGTCTAACTGGCATCCAGTTTCTCTTTGCAATGCTGATTATAAGTTGTTTTGTAAGATCTTGCAATTACATCTGCGGTAAAAGATGTAATATTTGTTGGCCCGTGGGGTCTATGGTATTTCTGGTAGGTCTATGCAAGATTTGTTGCTTTTGTTGAAGTTTCTTTCCTCCTTTGTTCATGCTTCTGATTCTGCTGTGCTGCTGTCTTGTGATCTGGCCAAAGCATTTGTCAATGTTAGTCATTCTGCCTTGTTGGCTGTCTTAAAGGCTTAAGTATTTGGTCCTCTTTCTTCAGTGTATTGCTTCCATTATTGTTATTGTCCCTGTGGTTAATGACTGGATGTGAGCTGAAGTTGCCATGAAGAATGGTGTGTGTTAAGGTTGTCCCTTGAGCAGTTATCTTTATACTCTGGTGGTGGGTGCTGTGTTTTTTAAGGTGAGGGCGCACTTTTCCTGGTCTCCTTTTTCTTTTTTATGTTCATGAGTTTCGGTGCCTCATTTTCTGTCTTCTGCAGATGATGTCACTATTGTCGCAGAGTCTTCTCCTGTTCTTTTGTTTTATTTGCAGCAGTTTTCTTTTGTTTTTTTTCATTAGTGGGCCTTTTTCTTAATTTTGCCAAATCCTGTGGTTTTGGTGCAATTCCCTGTGTGGGGGATGTTTCTTTTGCTAGCACTGGTATTTCTATCTTGGGTGTGCCTTCTGGTTCTCCTTTTTTTGTCTCCAAGTATTGTGAAGGCCTTCTTTTTAACACTGTTCAGGACTTGGCTTTCTGGTTTCTGGTGCCTTTCCTTTTTCTTTCCAAAAAAAAAAGTTCTGTTTGTTAAATGTTACCTTTGTGGCACTTTAGGGTATGTTTTTTCTATGTCCACTGTCATGGTTCACCAACCTTTTCTCTGAGGTGTTTCATTTTTTGGGAGGGAACTTCCTATACACCTGTTAGGGGGAGTATTTTATATTCTCCTTTTTTTTTTTTTTTTTTTTTTTTTTTCCTATATTGCAGCATTTACAGGCTGCAGATCTTTCTTTGCTTGGTTGCTTGCTCCAAGCATTGTCTGGTCAGTTTTTGCAGACTTGTTTGGCTGGGAAGCATGCATGGAGGCACCCTTCATTGGAGCTGTGAGAAGTCCAGTCTTTGCTCTTTGTTTGGCATGTGTCTTTAGACTTCCTTCCATTAGCAAAGAATGGATTCTTCTCTTTTAGCCCGTTTCTAGGCTGTTATTGGTTATCAACATTATTCCCCTGGGAAATTGGTTTGAATCAGCGTAGGCAGTGTTATGCTTTGTTCCCTCACTGGCATGATTTTTTGGTGTTGCTCTTTTGATAAGATGCCTGTTGTATCTTATGTTTTTTACCCTGTGGGGTTGCAGTTGTGTCCACATGATGAGTTTCAGGTTTTAGAGATAGCCGAGCATGTTTTTCTTCAGTGCCCCTTGGTGACTGTTTTTTGGGAGGGTAAACAATGTCATTATTCAGTGCCACATGTGTTTCCTTTCACTATTATAGCAATAACCCACGCCTGGGTGTGGGTAATGCTGGATTTACCCACGGTTGGTGTGGTTTGGTCATGAGGGCGAAGCCCGAGTGACCAAACAAAGCCAACCGTGGGTAAATCCAGCATTACCCACACCCAGAAGTGGGTTATTGCTATTATACAATGACATTATCTAAGAAAAAAAAAATTAATTCTGGTATTCTGCGGCAGTTCTGATGTACTGCGCATGCATATGCCTGCACAGTACATCAGAGCTGTGGGCAAAAGCAATGGAGAAAGCAAGATCTCCATTGCTTTTTACAAACTGTCTCACTATGTTAAACAAGTTTAACATAGTGAGACAGTGTGAAGCAACGGAGATCTTGCATTCTCTGTTGCTGTAAAAAAAAACCAAAAAAAAAAAAACAAAAGAGTTATAGTAATGGAAAAAGTCCGGGTGACCAGACCTTTTTCCATTACTATAACTCTGATTTACAACATGCACGCTGACCAATCAGCATGCACGTTTTTTGAATATTAATGGGAGGTCGTTGTATAATGAGAAATGTGTATATGAGGGCTATGGTTGTGCCTGGATGCCAGCTGTTGCTATGGCAGATTTCCTTCTGGTGTCTGCTTTAAATGTTCTTTGGGCTGCCTGTTGTAGTGAGGTACTTTCTGGGAAGATTATTTCAGTCTCTGATTTGTTGCAGCAGTTGTGAATGCGGTTATGACATCAAGGGTGGTGGTGGGGGGGGGGGGTGATTCATTTGCCTACCCATGCTTGTTGCTTCTTTTTTGCACAACAGGAGATTTACCTTTTTTGATGAGTGAGTTGCACTGGCGATGTTATCAGTGCATTTTTGTATTTGGGTGTGTGTATCTCCTGTTTTGCTTTATGGAGTATATTCCACCAGCTACTGCACTCTTTTTGTTGTGAGTTTCCCCAGCACTTTATCCTCCTTGTGGCCTTTTCTTTTTTGTTTTCTTTTTACAGTATTACTGGACTATTTGCATTTGATTTAGTAATCCTTTGTTACATTTATCCATCTGGTTTCTTTGGAGTGCTTGTTTGGATATTAGTTACAATTTGCTGTTTGTTAGGTGTTTTGATGTCCTGTAGTAGTGCTTGGAGTTTTCTTTTTTTTTATTTTCTTCTTTTTGTTGAACTTCTTGCTTCTTTACTGTTTTCTGCCTCATTCTCAGCCTTGTAGGACTTGTTATGCTTGCTGTTAGTTTTTTTCCCTTAGCCCTTCTTTTTGGCCTAAGGATTGTGTTTTTGTTAGTGTTTTGTGGTCCTACTCCAAGCCATAGAACAACCACCCTTCTCCAGACATGTTCCAATCGGCAAAATCCTCTCACTAGAGTGCAGAAAGGCCCCCTCCAATCCAAGATGGCCTGGAAAATGTGCTCAGAACAAACAGCCACTACAAACAGACCCAGCTGCAGCAAACCTTATATATGACTACAGTTAATGTCAAATGTGCTTCTTTACGTACAAATTTATTTCATATTTTTAGATCTAGGACAGCTTTGGACAGTAGGGAACTTTGAGTTTTCCTTTGCTGTCTGAGGTGTGCTTGTGTGAAGGTAAGTCTCCCCCCCCCTAATACCAAAGCTTTAGCAATACAAAAATGTGTTGCCATTAGAGTAGGAATGCATGCTTGCTTATGGTTAGAATACAGTCTGGTAAAGGGATAGATTTACTGTTATGTACATGGTTATATAATGTGTGTGTTTGGTAACGGGATAGATTTACTGTTATGTACATGTTTATGTAATGTGTGTGTTTGGTAACGGGATAGATTTACTGTTATGTACATGTTTATATAATGTGTGTGTTTGGTAATGGGATAGATTTATTGTTATGTACGTTTATATAATGTGTGTGTTTGGTAACGGGATAGATTTACTGTTATGTACATGTTTATATAATGTGTGTGTTTGGTAATGGGATAGATTTACTGTTATGTACATGTTTATATAATGTGTGTGTTTGGTAACGGGATAGATTTACTGTTATGTACATGTTTATATAATGTGTGTGTTTGGTAACGGGATAGATTTACTGTTATGTACACGTTTATATAATGTGTGTGTTTGGTAACGGGATAGATTTACTGTTATGTACACGTTTATATAATGTGTGTGTTTGGTAACGGGATAGATTTACTGTTATGTACATGTTTATATAATGTGTGTGTTTGGTAACGGGATAGATTTACTGTTATGTACATGTTTATATAATGTGTGTGTTTGGTAACGGGATAGATTTACTGTTATGTACACGTTTATATAATGTATGTGTTTGGTAACGGGATAGATTTACTGTTATGTACACGTTTATATAATGTGTGTGTTTGGTAACGGGATAGATTTACTGTTATGTACACGTTTATATAATGTGTGTGTTTGGTAACGGGATAGATTTACTGTTATGTACACGCTTATATAATGTGTGTGTTTGGTAACGGATAGATTTACTGTTATGTACACGCTTATATAATGTGTGTGTTTGGTAACGGGATAGATTTACTGTTATGTACACGTTTATATAATGTGTGTGTTTGGTAACGGGATAGATTTACTGTTATGTACACGTTTATATAATGTGTGTGTTTGGTAACGGGATAGATTTACTGTTATGTACATGTTTATATAATGTGTGTGTTTGGTAACGGGATAGATTTACTGTTATGTACACGTTTATATAATGTGTGTGTTTGGTAATGGGATAGATTTACTGTTATGTACACGTTTATATAATGTGTGTGTTTGGTAACGGGATAGATTTACTGTTATGTACATGTTTATATAATGTGTGTGTTTGGCAACGGGATAGATTTACTGTTATGTACATGTTTATATAATGTGTGTGTTTGGTAACGGGATAGATTTACTGTTATGTACATGTTTATATAATGTGTGTGTTTGGTAACGGGATAGATTTACTGTTATGTACATGTTTATATAATGTGTGTGTTTGGTAACGGGATAGATTTACTGTTATGTACATGTTTATATAATGTGTGTGTTTGGTAACGGGATAGATTTACTGTTACGTACATGTTTATATAATGTGTGTGTTTTTACTGTTACATACATGTTTATATAATGTGTGTGTTTTTACTGTTACGTACATGTTTATATAATGTGTGTGTTTTTACTGTTATGTACATGTTTATATAATGTGTGTGTTTGGTAACGGGATAGATTTACTGTTATGTACATGTTTATATAATGTGTGTGTTTAAGCGTCTTTTGTAGTAGTACTTGTAGGGAAAGGATTTTACAGCAGCAGTAGGTGGGTGGTTAGCAGACATGAAGAAGGAGAGATGAGGGTAATAATTTAGAAAAATCATCATATGGGGTATTATATGGGAGACCTGTCACATTGTTGAATATTCTATACACAACTATCCCATTTCTAATCCATTTGAACAGAGGTAATGTATAACTTGCGAAGCACTGGAAATGTATTGGTAGTGGCACTTGGAAATATATTTTTTAAGCAAGTCCTTTTCTCTTATGTTGAGTTGGAATGGTCCACCTTGGCAACATAGTTCTCCTTAGTTCCATTTTTCTCCCCATTTCATGTAATTTCAACAGGTTTGGCTAATATTTCTTAGAGATTTTATAGAGTTTACAGAGCATAGTCAGTCCATGGAATGCAGTCAGATTGCCACTTCCTACTCTCATAATTCAGTATGACAAAACGAATAAGCCCCAGAATGAATTTATGCATGCAGAAACACTCATTGAGGTTTGCCTTAAAGGAAGTGAGGGTATCATCCATCTGGCCTGAGGCCAATGGTCTCCTCATAGTGGTGCATGTGTTTGAGGGGGACATGTGAACCAGAGAGGTGCTGCTACCGCTGTTTAATGCTGCTGGTCAACTTACCATATTTGGAGCCTTAACCCCATTGGGCATGCCCAGAAACGTACATGTGGAACACTTGCATTGGACATACTGCAGTCTGCTGTCCACCTCAATGGTATAGTTTGGACCTGCAGATGTCTCTGCCCCCCCCACATTACGCCTGTGAGCAATGATTCATACACATCTCCCAGAATCACTGTAGCATTTGTGTCCTCAAGCATGCATCCTACCCTTGCCTCACAGATGAGGTGAATGTGCAAACCCCATTCATTCCTCTTCTGTCGTCTTCTGCTTCAGCAAGTGTTTGAGTGAGTAATTGAACTCAGGCTGCCTGAGTCGTAGTTAGGGCTTTATCCTTCTATGCCATCAGAACTGACAAAAAATATGGATTTTTTTGTTTAAGTTCACTTTCCACGGCTGAACATTTTATCTCTAGACTACAATCTCTTGCTAGATAAAAAATAGAATGATGAAAAACTGCCATCAAGCTTCCATTTGCGCAGTTGTGCTTAAGACTTCATGCGCATTTCGATTTATATCTAATTTTATAACATTTTGCACAGATGAAATCAGGTAAGCATGTTTCTGCATCGAAGCAGCATAGATTAATAGAAGCATGTGGCAGTGCTATGGAGACATTTATAAAATGGTACATTGATTTCTGCACATTACAGATGAATCATACAGTGATGGAAACAAACTAATCATTCTTCAGTATCTTTTTTTTTTTTACTTTTTTTCTACTTATTTCTTTTTATGACTGTCAGACAGTGGAATGACTACTTTTGCTGTATAAAACAATTCTGTAATCCAGAGAGAGAGCAAGAAATCAGCACACCATCACACAGACAGCCATCAGCTTTTCCCCTTAAGCCCAATTATTACTGCCCTAGCATGTGCCCCAATACCGCTCAAGGGAAGGGAGCTCATTGTAACTTTCTTCTGATGAAGTACCCCCATTAAGCCTTATAAGTACATACTTCTTACTATGTTTGTGATCACCTCCAGGTGTTACTGATGTTTGTCAAACCACAGCACAGCCTCAACCATCACTCAAGGAAGAGACACGCATGCTTCATTATTCCTGTGACCCCATCTTCCAAATAACATGGTTTCATTTAATGCTCTGAAGGACAGAGAAGTCAAAATTCGGGGAGGACAGGAATAATAAGACAAGCACGCCACATTATTCCTGTGCTCCCAATTTTTGGCTCTTCATTCTCTGACCAGTAACTGAAACCTAGTCATCTGGGTCATAGTCAGGAATTTATTCCTTTATGTCATGGAGCAAAGATATGTTGTACTTTTTTTTAGGTGGCCTCAGTTAACATACAAGCAAAAAAAAATAATTGAAAATCATATAGAATTATGCATAGACAGTGTGGTCACTTAATAAGAAAAGTGTCCCTTTGCTGCTGATTATTTGTATTTATGGCTTAAATGTTGCAGACACTTGAAGGTGAGGTGCCCTTATTTTAATGAAAGTAGTTATTTCAGACTAATGATATAATCACAGGAATTGTGACCATGCAACTAATTAGTGAGACTCCGAAGGATTAAATAGGAAAGAAAGAGAGAGAGAATATATAATGCTCTTTGTATACCCAGAGATGACATTCGGCTGAAGCATTTGGTCAGTCCTATTTTATTATGTGAAGTGATAATTATAAAAGGATCTTTGCATGTGTGCGTTTGTGTGCATATGCATTTCACACTCATGGGACATTAAACATGTAATGTTATGATCACGTGCCACAGATTAATTTCTCTGTTGCAAAAGTGTTGAGTCTTGTTAGAGACAGGTGGCATTTTGACATTTTTGTCCTGCACTGTGAGTCTCTGCATAACCCATTATTTTTGTGAGTGGCTGTTTTGTTGCCATTCGGAGACGCACATGATAACTGCACTGTGCCAAGTGCTTTATGAATCTAGTTTTTGTAGTTCTCATTACTTGTGTATTACATGTGTTGAACAGTCCTCAGATATCATCTACAATATTTAAGGCTGTACATTCCTTTTCTGAGTTGCATTAAATTTTGCATTTACAAGTGATTAACACCATTGATGATTTCTGACAAAAGTATGACAATCAAATATTATTTCTTCAGTTTAGCTTTAAGTAAATTCTTTATCATATTAATAGTATGACCTGTTTAATGAAAATCATTAGCTCTTCAAACTCCATAGTCCATCTGCTTCTCCATATCAGCTCCTAACATTTTATAAATGATGTCATAATTACTGCCCTGTTATCTATTTTAATATTGTAGAGATTTGAACATGCAATAAAAACTAGCTTGTCAGATGCACGGTTTCCCTCAAATGACTTTTGCAATTATGAGTTTAAAAAAAATTGATCGTAGAAAAAAAAAAGAATGTAAGATGCAGTTATCACTCAACAACACATTTTAGCACTCAGCAAATAATTTTCAGCTTTATATATATTGGAGTAAGTTTTCAAATGCCATTTGAACTAATTATGAGACACTAAAACTACGTGTAAGTAACTGGAAAATGAGTTTTTTTACAGAACCACAAAAAGTGATATTTTATACTTTACATTTGTATTACTGTGTTGTTTACAGTTTTCTTTTCACAGGGGAAGGAAAGTAATTAATTTTTTTGGATATGGGATTAATTTAGGTTTTGTCCTTGAATATGTGCTTTTACTAGAGCGTTTTAGCGGGTGACTTGAATTTAGAATATTTAACCACTGTAATGAGAACAACGGCGTTTTTCCAACTCAAATTGCTGTAGCGCTCAAGCAGCATTGTTTCTTAACTTATTTCAAACTCTGTGTTAGCATTTTGAAGCTTTCACTTCATTTTGCTTCATTTTATAGCACTGTTTCCTGTTTTCATATCAATTTGTTTTAATGTGTGTGTACTTAAGACTTAATTTTACTTCTAGGTCCTTCCTCATTCTCTTTGGAAGTTTGGAAGGCGTTTTGTATTTTGAATGTACTAGCAATGTTAGTTCTGTTTCCTAGCGCTCATTTCCAGCATGAATTATCGACTTAATGATGTAGTCTTTGTGCCACTTTGTTTGGGGCTTGGGCTACTTCTTGTAGCTTCCTAACTATTCTCACCTACTGCTAAGCTCCCCCCCCCCCGTGGCTAGCTGGTATCAGTTGGGAGGTATATAGTTTGTATTTTTAATATCCACCCCAGAATTATACCGCTGATTATCCCCTTATATTTCTCTAAATTTTGCTACTATTTGAATCACTAGATGCTCCTTGTTCGCTGATGCTAACTACCTGTAGTCTGGGGCCCTTAAGGTTGCTCCCTTACCTGCTGTATATGTGTACTTTACCCCCCAGATTAATAGTACTACTTAGGCCTCCCTCTAGTTCTGTCCTGAAAGAGAATTTTTTGTTTTATGGCTGCACAATGATTCTTACACAAAAATGTAATAAGACATTTGCTACTGCTTGCTATGTGTCTCAACTAAGAACTTTGTATTAGACTGTATATTGTGTACTTTAATAATGCAACTGTTGACTTTTTGTTGATGGTATGCTACTACATTACCTGTTGTTAATGCTATGCTATTTTAACTTAACTTTTGCTAATACTGTCCCCATACACCCCTCCTACTATTTACCTCTCCTCCTGGTCCTCTCTACTTCCTTCCCCTGTTACCTTTTTTCTTACTCTCTTTTACCCCTTCATCCCTTCATCCTTGTATTCTTCCACTTCTTCCCTCTCTGATATATTTTTATATACAGCTACTCCCCCCCCCCTTCCCCTTCTAACTTCCCTCTACTACTGAACTTATCTTTGAAACCTCATACTATTCTGCCTACTTCACACAAAACAGACCTCAACCATACACCTTCACATCACATCATACTCCAATACTAAATCCACCCCTAATTACCTTCTTCCCAGTCTTCTGGAATACCTCACCTCTCATATATCCACCCTCAGATAAAAAATAAAACTTCTAACCTAACAAATAATATAGTTATATACTAATAGGTAATCCACCTTACTAGATGGTGACATTCACCTAGCCCAGGTGGCCTCACCCTCAAATATCATAACATGCTTAGACAAGACCGGAGCAAAGAAGGGTGGTGGTGGAGTAGCAATTTAAATTTAAAAATCACATTACTCATCACCATCTACCAACAACGTTCTAACCAGGATAGCAAAATAGAAGCCAATAACTAACCAAAACTGCTAAAGCTAAGCCCATTTATATTGATATAAACTCCAGGTAACAATATTCACAATATTTCCATATTAGAAGACTTTCAATTGGGTTTCCTACCCCTACTACCCACAAGAAACAATAATCTAGGTGACATAACATAGATTGGAGTAAAATCTTTGAAAATCCATCCTCTCATATTAATCTACACTTCTCCCAAACTACTAAAACCACAGAATCAAATAGCACACACTAAAGAACAAATATTGGGTTGGATACTCACAAAATAAAATATAAAAATATATACTTGTAGGTACCTTGCCAGAGTGATCAAGTGATGCACTTCCTGAATATTTCAGTCAAAAGTCAGATTGTGTAGTACCCTAATATATAAAATTCACTCTACCAGAATTTTAATATAAACCTTTTCAGGCTTAAATCAGTCCTTGTAACTGGATCTCCTTATAACACTTCCTCTTGATGATGCGGTTTTATTCCGCTGTCCTACTTTCCTAGCCATTCCATTCTTGATAGACATCGAAAGATCCATTAGAATGTCAAAAAAACAATCTTACGACCTCAAAAACACTTCAAAACTCATCCCTTACCAGAAAGTCTGACAGGATGGGAAATGGACAGCCACAGAAATACAGATTTTTTTACTACGCCCGCCAGAAATTAAATCAAAGCTAAAAAGCTGTTATCTCAAAAACAGGAAAAAATACTACAGACTTCACCAAACACACCAACTTAAAACCTCCAAATTTTGGTTATGCTAGCCTCTCCCCACTCTCTAGTGCCAAAACTCCCTCCCACTATGCCAACTAAATGACTCCCCTCTCCTGACTGCTACATTTAACTCTTTTTTTTCAGAAAAGAAACTACTCTAGCTAGCTAGACATGAATGCCAAAAAACCACTACCCCCAAACAAAACCCTAAGCTCTTCTGCAACTTCTCTCTAAAAAAGCTTACTTCTTGCTTCTATAAACTCATTCACAAACTGAGAGCAACAGCATATTTCCAGCTGTCAGCTACCCTCTCTCTTTTCTTCAAAAAGCAGCCAAAATAATACATACCTATATCATACTCATAAACAGAACTATCCAAGAAGGATCCATCCCAGAATCTGGAAAGTCTCTCACATTATTCCTCTACATAAAGGAAGAAACTCTCTCTGACTACTCAACTATAGACCTGTTACTCCACTCTCTACCTCACTAAAAAATTGAAAAAAACATTCACCACCAGCAACTAGTACAATATCTAATTCACCTCAACATGGCTCCTCCATCAGCGTGGCAGAACCTCATCCTCATCACACAGCACCTTCTTTCTTCCTTAGATACTAGATACTAATAACCTAAAATAATCTTCTCTCTCTCTCTCTTTTCTTTGATCTTCATTGATCTTGACGCTTAGTCTTGACACATTCTTAATCCAGCTTTCTCAATCTCTATCAATCGACAACCCTAACTAACCTAACTTTCACTTCACGTATCTTAGATCTTATCAGCAGTCAGCAGGGGAAAATCATGAAAAAAAACCATATATCTTCTCTGCCGGAGTCCACCAGGGCTCCTCAGGGCTCCCCCCTTCATCCCATCTCTCGCCTTGTGATCTCACTCATCTATCCTCTGCTATCTCTTCAGCAACGCAGATCCAATATCACCCCACCTGTTCTGCTCCTTCCACCACATGCTCCTTCCACCACTCATCTGATCTCTATATTCCCAAAACAATGAAACATTGGTTCTCTAAAGCGGTCCTAAACTTGCGCCACAAAACTAAACCAAAACTTTTCACCCCACCTCTGTTACCCCCTCCCTTACACTTCCTCTCTCCTCCTATCTCCAAACACAAATCATCTCACCTCAAGCCGACTCTAAAACAAAAACTGTCTATAATCTCCATAAGCAACTCTTCCTTTAACCAACATTAACTACACCACAATCTTGAATTAACAGAAAAATATGGCCTATATATATTAAATTAACTTTTCCCACCTCAGCAACTAGAACTAAAATAGCTCTCACATCTCTCTTCTTCACTTTATATGCTTCATCATCTTATTTACCTCTCTTTAAAAAAGCAATCTAAATTAACAACCTGCTACAATGGCTAATATTATTGCCACTGGTAATATATTAGAACCCACCACTGTCTAAACCTAAAACTACTTGCTTATCCTCAACTCGATTGTGCTCAATATACTATATCAAACTGGACCACACCAATAATACTTTTTCCCAACTGATAATCCCAATAATAACAATCTCAACTCAGCTCATATATAAACATGAAACCAAATCAAGTCAAGTCAAACTGCGGTGACTGTCTTTTTCATTAATACTGTAGGTAGGACTGGAATCTTCTTCTCTACCGACATAACTCTGACTTCATCTTTTTCTTTTTTTCAAACAGAAAATTAAACTATATTTCCAAAACCACCACTTCCACTGGCACCAGCACACACTAAATTATCTAAATTATTACTCTCTGCTACTCCTACCCTACCTCTCCCTCCCTTCCACTCATTTCTGATCCCTCTATAAAAACTATAAGTATTTATAATTCTCTCTTCTTTTTTAATTATTATCGAATAATATATCTTTCTTTAATAATGTATTTTTCCTGTAAAAAAAATTTTTTTTTTTTTTTATGTAAGTGGAGTGGTGGAGTTTTTCTCCTCGGCGGGCTGCCTTGAAAAAATGGACTTGCTATCCAGCCAGACTAGCCCGGTCAACAAATGTAAAATAAAATAAATATGTATTCCTAACCTTCCCCCTTAAAAATAACTGTCATTCATGGAAGATTCTTGTAAGTGTATAGTTACATCTATGTGCACTTGCAGGGCATTGTATTAATTTCATTTTGTTGTAATGTTTGTTATTTTTAAAATAAATCAAAGAAAACTTGTCCTTTACACTTGTCGTTTGCTTGGTTGGTGAACGTATTATATTATATTATATCTGTAACTAAAATGAAATAGGTCATAGCCCTAGAGTACATTTTCAGATGTGCTGTAATTTAAGGTAGATATGCAGTATGATTATCTGTTAGATTTACAAATTATTTATTAATTAAAAACAAATAACAAATATCAAAGAAAGTGTTGATGTATAATTCTTTGAATCATATAAATGCTTTTTACACATCACTTTATAAACACCATTTGTAACGGCTGGTATGTCTTCCATTTCCTCTGTTCTAGCCTTGTACTCATTTTAGCTGTTCCCAAGAGCTAAAATTTCTGTGTTTTACTTATTGTCCTAACTTTTATTGTCATACTTAAACATTTTGCAGCTTGTCATTGTTAAATTTCCCAGTTTATATTTCATTGATGTTCCATCTTCTCCTTCGCAGTTATGTGACTTGTGCAAAAGGCATCTCTCTTTGATTTTATGCAGTGGACAAATATCAAAGAAGACAGAATATTATAAAAAAAGGGATACAGAATAATATCTTTAAGAAAATACTAAAACAGAATATACATTTAGCAGCTCCATGGTATAGAGGGATAAAGGCCAGACCACAGGTCATGTGTGTTGGAGCAATATCTCCCATGGCCTGAAGGAGCAAGTAGAAAAAGAAGGAAGAGTGGGGTGGTTCCAAAGGGGGAAGGAAGGCCAACCATGAGGCCAGCAGGCTGGTCTACTCGCTAACAACCAGTGTTCACGTAGAAACTGAAGGACTGATTGGGATTCCCATGTGAGAACAAATGGCTGTTGGGCTTTTTCACATACTGGAAATGCCTGATTCCATTTCCCTGGATCAAATGGGGTAATGGGTTACTGTAGTGGAGATGTCAGGCAAGGTCTTTGGGGTATTTGTTTTGGGAGTGGGAGTCCAAAAAAATTAGAATACAGATTTCACTGTTAGAATGAGCAGTTCAGTCCTAAATGGAGAGAGTTGAAATGCAAGTAAAATAACTGACAAGATCCAGCTGTAATATTCATGAACATATTGGGAAATAGAGTACTACGTTAATCAGAGATGCAATACAATAAATAGCAAACATTACTCTAATAAAATAATACATTGTCAGATTTCTCTGCCTGATCTGGAGAGCAGTAAAAGTACAATAACTTGGTAGAAGAGTGGCAAAAACAACACAAATACCAAAAATGTTCAAATTCAATTTCAGTTAGAGAATGGCCCTGACCTTGAACTTTAAACATTAGAGAAAATGTTCTTCAGAAAAGAGATACAGGAACAAAATGTTACTACTTACAGATTCTCACTTATGTACTTATGAACATGTACTCAAATGCAATGTGAGCCATAGAGAGAAGTTGTCAATAACTGCAACTACAAAATCTTAGAGATCACCCTGAATCTTATGAGATTAGGGAGAAAGATTGGAAAAGAGGCTACAACCCCAGAAGTCAGGCAGTATCCTCCCTTACCTCTTTACAATGTTCCGGAGATTGTCTACAACAAAAGAAGCAACCTAGGGTAAGTACAGTTGTGTAAAATCTTACCATAATGTTAGATGTCCTTGCCTTCACTGCTGCGGTATTTGTAACATTTAGAATTCCTTGCCATGGAAGCCCATTGTCCGGCCAGTGTACCAAAGATTTCCTGTTGCATTTAAGGGTACCCATGAACATCACTCAAATGCTGCTTGAGTACCATAGGGCATAAAGGTGATGTTCAGGCTAACCATAAACAGAACTGATTGCCTCAGAAGGAACACCAGTCCAAGGAAACCTATAGAAAACACATGTACATCCTAGAAGGAAAAGACAGCGGGAAGGAGGGAAGTGCGACTGTGAATTCTTCTTCTTTATAAGACCCGTTGCTCCTACTAGTACTGCAACTGTCTGGGTATCCTTCCTCCACACTGACCTTGTTTCTCCCTGCATATCCTGGTATTGTATGACTTTGTGTCTCCGTATGTAAGATACTATAGTCACTGGGTATAGCAAGTCCAGTGATCAATCATACTTTTGTCTTCTTTTCATGGACTACTATATCTGTTTTTCATGCATTTATTTTTGGAACTGTTGGTAATGGATGATCCCATGTGATATAAACTTCATCATTTTCTATGATGCTTTGTAGCTCATGTTTCTAGTGTATTTCATCTACTTCAGTATCATAATGATTGCACAATCCCCATTGCAACAGTCAAGCCGCATTATTATGCCTCTCAGTATGCAGTCCTTCTGCCATTAGTATATCCTACTGGCAACAAGATATGTGACTGCTTCCAATTCTGTTTTACAAAATCTGCATTTGTCTGTTTCTCCCACATGTTCATTGGACTTTGTAAACCAACATGTATGTAGTAAACTATCTTGGGCCGCCAATATTAACCTTTCATCTCATGGTTTAAATTCACCTCTCCTTAACCATTCCTGCATCATATGCTGACAAACATGAGGTTGTTACAGGAATTTTCTGTATTTGCAACTATATTTATGCATTTTCCACATTTCTTGCCTTCTCATCTGATCCTTCACCTTATATTCTTTCTTTTGTTATTGGCACATTCAGTAACTGCCTGATTTTTATCTACTTCTGGTTTGATTTCCATTCCCACTTGACGCCGATATGCTTCTACTAAACTAAGCAGGGAAGTCATTTTAGATTTACTCTCCTCATGTTTCAAAACTTTCACTAGATTTGGGTCTTGTGAGGTCAGCGGATATGTATGCAGTTCCACAATTGCAGATCTATACATGTAATCAGTTTTGAGGAGGCCCATACATCCTTTAGAATGGGAAATATATAGTCTTGGTATACACTAATTTTTATAAATCATTTGATAAGCATGAAGCATCCTTCTTGGTTTTTCTGTCCAACTATCCAACACCTTTTGGGGCCAGTAAGTCACTCCAAAACTGTAAGTTAGGACAGGAAGAGCAAATTAGTTTACAGCTTGGACTTTGTTCCCAGATGTCGACAGTGTTTTCAGTATTAATTTTAGTCTTCTAAAAAAATTCCTTGCTAAGTTTTTAATATTTGTTCATCTTTTATTGCTGATCCTTCATCATTTTCCAAATAGGTATACACTCTCTCTTGCTCAAGTTGTTTTATATGACATTGCTGTCCCAAACCAATGTTTTCTTGTTGCTGCAGCTTTCCTTTTTGAAAGGTTGATTTTGCACATTTATCAATACCAAATGACATTATTATATCATCCGAAAACATTTTTATCATTTGCAGTTGTGCTTTAATTTCCTCTGAACTGTACAGTTTTAAATCATCCACAGAAAAAAAAAGATGGAAAGTCTTTATGCTTTGTTAATTTTGGTAGCCAAACTGTAGTCGTGACCGTATCTGTTAAGAAGACAACTTAAAGGGTTAAGGGCAAGGAAAAAGAGCAGCAGTGACATAGTCACCCTGGAATAGCCCCCGTTTAATTTTATCCCTGGAATAATAATTTGTCTTTATCATGGATTAACTGCATTAACAGAGTAACGGTGAGTGTGGAAGAGAGGTGAAGAGAGTACAGGCAAGGTGGAGTGGGTGGAGAAGAGTGTCAGGAGTGATTTGTGACAGACTAGTACCAGTAAGAGTGAAAGGGAAGGTCTACAAGAGGGTAGTTAGACCAGCTATGTTATATGGGTTGGAGACGCTGGCATTGACAAAAGGCAGGAGTCAGAGCTGGATGTGGCAGAGTTAAAGATGTTAAGATTTGCACTGAGTGTGACGAGGGTAGACAGGATTAGGAATAAGTATATTAGAGGGTCAGCCCAGGTCGGTCAGTTTGGAGACAAAGCCAGAGAGGCGAGATTGCGTTGGTTTGGACATGTGCTGAGGAGGAATGCTGGGGATATTGGGAGATAGATGCTAAGGATGAAGTTGTCAGGTAAGAGGAAAAGAGGAAGGCCTAAGATAAGGTTTATGGATGTGGTGAGAGAGGACATGCAGGTGGTTGGTGTGACAGAGCAAGATACAGAGGACAGGAAGAAATGGAAACAGGTGATCTGATGTGGTGACCCCTAACTGGGAAAAGCCGAAAGTAGAAGAAGAAGAAGATCGTGGCTTAACTGCAAAGTGGTGTGTCACTGTTTTTATGGTTGCTGTAATGTAATCAATCAGTATAGGGTATGTCTTATATGTTTTTAAACACTCTCTTATTCATGAACGTGGGATACTGTCAAATGCTTTTTTTATAGTCTATGCTATGTTTAGATTCTTCCCCTTTCAAAAGTTCTCCATTATGGCTTTATTTATCAACAAATGATCCTTTATTCCTTATGACTTTCTTTTATTACAATGACTGAGCTTTCTTCTAAATGACTATAAATTCTATCGGCATCAATTCCAGTGTATAGTTTATATGTCATCGGAAGGCAAGTTATTGTCTGTAGTTATTAAGATAGCTTGCAGGTTCACTCTTAGGTAGGAGTATTGTTAACCAGGCTGGTGTCTGTTCAGGGTGCGTATATAAATGGTTCTTACTCTGGGTTAAATCTTCATGTAAAGATGTTAATACTTTTAGCCAAAAGTTAGGTAATGCATCTGGGTCTGGCCTTTTGCAATTGGGAGCTTTTCTTTACGTCATCTTATTTCATATCCTGTAAATTCAGATTTCGTATTCTTTCTTTCACTTCTGCGCATTTATTTATGTTGCATAGCATCTTCACAGATATTTCCTAAAATATATCGATTTCTACTTTTCCTAGCGGTGATTCTTTCCCTTTTGCTTTATTTCCTAATAATCTATAAAATGTTTTTGGGTCGTCAATAAATTGTTTGTGTTCTACGTTTCCTTTATATTTATTTGCATATCTTCTAAGTTTTTGGCCTGTGCTGATTTTTTAGTTTATTATTTGCGTAGCGCACGATTGATGCTGATCTCTTTCTGAGTACTTCTGTTGATTATTTTCCTGTATCTATAATTTTCTGACAGTGACCTTTCTTGTCTTACTTGCTTTATAGTTTTCTCTGTTTGATACTTCCATGATGGTATTCGATTCCTCCCCTTCCTTTCCCTTACTACCCCGTGTTTTTGTGGTAAGATTTTGTCTGTTATTAATTTACCTGCAGAGGAATATATCCTAATTGCTTCTGTTATATCACATTGATCTCTATGGACAGTCCCAACTACTGTGTTCATTTATTTTATCAAACTTCTAACATTTTGGGTTTTATTCACTTTCTGTTGTCTGTTTCTTTCATTGATCTTAATATGTCCGTCCATTTCTATTAAATCAAGCAACTCTTCTCTTAGATAATTTTCTTCTAAACTGAGGGCACATTCTTTGTTCTCTTTTTCCAGCGGGCTTTCGATAAAAAGTTAGAGCATCTTCCTGTGCCATATTCTTTTCATTTTCATCCTGCGTCATTCATTGCTCTTTGTTACGGAAACTTACTGGCCTATCACTCCACAAAATTGACTGTGTTACAGTTGCCACAGTTCCTTCTCTTGTTGTGCAACTCCAACTGAACATTTGTACTGGTTTTCTATGGAAGGCTCCACGTATCCTCGTATGGCAATTAATCAGATGTTTCCCATTCTACTGGTCTCTCCTTAATTTGGGGATCCATTGCTCTATCCTGCTGTGATGTTATCTGAGTTACATTTTCTACACTAAAACCTTCACTTTGCAGGTAATCCATAACATCAGTTTCTATTTCTTTAACTTCTCCATCACTAATCCTCTTCTCTACTTTTCCTCTTTGTTTTCTTATTTTTTGTATTGTAAAAGTTTCCATGTATGGATGCCTTTGCCTGCATTTCTTTTCAAATATCTTTGGTACTGCTCTATTTTGTATTGATTAGTTTTGCTTTCTCCATTGTATAAATATTGCACCATATTAAATCTCTTTTTCATTCCCATGACCATATTTCTTCTTCAGACGTCTCCTGCTTCTCCTGTTTCTCCTTACTTTAGGGACTCATTGTTGCATCATGCTGTGATGTAACCTGTGTTAGACTTTCTGCACTAAATCCTTCCCTTCACAAGTAGAGAATAAATTCACCCTTGGGGTGGCATCTATATCCCTCATGGACAGGAGCAGTCGGTGCTGATCATAGACTCACTCTACAAATAATGACCATCTAGCCAAGGTCAGTTTGGGAACATGAGTATATCACAGCTAAGCTTGTTAAGGCCCTGGGGCCATTAGCCTAGTAAACTCCTATGACCCTATAAAAATAAATTTTATGGCATTTTTGGCAATGAATAAAACCCAGTGTTCCTAGGTCCAGAAAATAGAGAGAAAGGAAAAGCTAAAATAATGGGAAGGGAAAATATGAGCGCAGTTCAAAAATGTTTATGCAATATTAGCAGCATTGACACTGACATTACGTTTTTAATATTTAAATATAATGTGGCCCACCTTGATCAGTAGATAATGTTACTTGTCTCAAGGCTCATCATTTTCCAGTTCACTTCCCAGTGAGGTAACATCTTTGCAGAGTTTGTGCATTAGGATTTTTGCACAAGTCTATTTCCTACTGCATTATAAAGATGTGAGATGGCAAGTATTCAAAAATAGATATAGGCAAGTGTGTGTATATGTGAGCCTGTACGTGTGTGTGTATGGCATGGGTGCTTGTGTGCACCTGTGTATTTGTGTGTGTGTATGTGCATCTTGATATAGACTGGCACCCCATCCAGGATCAGTCGCATAAGTTGCCACTGCAGGTAATGCAAACTGTATGTATTTTAATATAAATAATCTGGTATGTGTGGTTTTATAAAATTTTGATTTAAGAATATACCTTTCACTAAGAAATATCCCAAATGCAATTACAAGAATTACTGTTTAATTTCCAAGAATACACATTGCTCCTTATTTAACAATTTTAGCTTTAAGCCAGTTGGAATTCAATCTAGAACAGAAATATTTTTTCAACTCCATTCCATAGCTGACATTTATATGCGAGTATAATGGCTACCTGTTATAATACTGAGATGTGTCATTTCAAGTTCCAGAGTTATGAAAACAAAGTTATGAAAATACAGGAGAATGTTGACAGATGTTCTCGTTTAAAGTTATTCTTTATTTTTATGGTAAGGCAAGACCCCTGAACCCTCATTGTGGGGGCTGTACCCCTTATACCTGTGCCACCTTTATCTACTAGCTATGAGATCAACACTCATAAACAGGTCTAACTAAAAGTATGTGCTGCTAAACAGGTCTAATTTGAGGAACATCCTAAATCTAGGAGCTACAGGGCTAAATCTGAGCATCAAAATCATAGTGCTATAGCTAAATCAGAACCACTGAGAATTGTGGTCTTGCTTCTAGTAAGATAACATCGGTACATTTAGTAAATGTTTTCTGTTTTGCAGGATGGGTGTCAATAAGTCATCTGCGATTGTATGGTTTTCTGTTCTCTTACTATCTAACTCTTTTGTGCTTGGTAAAGCAACAATATTGAATGGAACCATTTGTCCTACTTTGCAATTACATTTTTCTTAATCCCAGTTGAGAAATGTCATGGCACATCTTATGTGTTTCATTAGCTAGCCAACTACTGAATATATTTCCCTTATAATTGTAGAAATCTTCATTTCTTTAAAAACATTAGCAACATTTTGAAAGTTTATTTGTATCTTTTAAGGTAGAGTCAAGATAGGCCACTATATAGACTGATAGACAAACTGATAGACAGGTGAACAAAAAGACTCCATAATTAATTTATGGTAGAACAGGATATCTTCTTCTAGAGGTTCAGGATCAAAGCCCTAAGTATCCACTTCCAATAGAGCAGTGTCTGTAATCAAACCTGTAAGTCAGATCATGTGAACTAGAACTCATAAAATTGCATAATGCAGAGAAGCAATCTCCATGGTGAATCTTACAACAACACTCCTTCAATTGGAATAATGTGGATTTAGTTTAAAAAATCCTTATTTATTTATTCTCAGATGGATGTGGATATCCTTACCAAGTTAACAGACATTATAATTATATGATTCCCCCTGCCTTCTTTACATGGACATAAACAGATGAATATATTTTAGTTCATTCCTGAATAAAGTGCAATTTTTCAAACTATAGAAGTTTGAAAAGGAGTTGGTTTACAGAAAGATTAAAGAGGACATTGTGACTTGATTTAGAACAAATACTGCTGATTAAATTAAATATGAGATGTATCTGTTCTATATTTCTAACCAGAAGCATACATTTGCTGGGATAACTGCTAGAGGAAACATTGAGATTGTGAAATTGCTCTGGTGTGAAACAAGTTACTGCAGAGGAATCTCTGCACTTCTGGCTACATAAAATAAAGCAGTGCACCTCTACATAAATGTTCCACTTCAGATGCACTATTTTGAGTTTTAGATAAACATTTAAAGTAGTTTTATTTTTCTTGGAGGATATTAAACGTTTCTATCAACTGAAGCAGACTTTTAAAACAATTGTAATTGTTTATGAAATACTCATGTCCATCCACTGTAATGTTTAATATTCATGTAACATTTGGAAAAATTAACTGAAAATGTTTGCCTTTACATTTCCTTATATTTCTATAAAGTCTTAACATAAAATGAAAATTGGTTTGCTTGATTATTTCACATTTCTCTTAATTGCCGTCATTAAATACAAAGAATAAGTGACACTTGGGAGGATATTTAACATCAAAAACTAACTGGCTTAGTATGCATTATTAAAAATGTATTTTTGATCTATTTATGGTTGTATAAAGGTTGCATTTAATCCTGAATTGCTTTATTTTTTATTTAAATCCTGCTGTCCATTATTAAACTTTGCTCTTACTGTATTCAAGTATTTTTATTTATTTATTTATTAAAGTGTTGTATACATTGATCCATTTGTTTCCTTTAAGGAGTGACCCAAATTTTTCTTGTTGGCCTTGCCACATCCAGTTGTACCTTTAGTAGTCCATATCTTTCATTTGCATTGCTCACTATATTGCCATATATATTTACTGCTGTATGTTTGAATTTAAGTCAATTACCCATTTCTTTTTCTGTTTTTTTTTTTTTTTTTTTTTTTAAGTTTCTGCATATGCAGTTTGGTTGGTAATTCCTCTACTAAAATAGAAGAACAGTATGACCATTGTTGGTCTTTTTCTAAAGGTGAAACATTATAATAATGAAACTTGCTGTCTTTATAAACATCACATCTCATGTCATAATATTAACATGCTATGCTATGGTCTGCAGTAAACTACAATTCTTAGATGTTTTTAAATAAGCATGCATGCCTTGCAGTCATTTCATCCAAAAATATTCTATTACAGGAAGCTTCGTCAATACTTTTCAGATACTACTTAGACATAACCTGCTGTGAAATTTCAAAAGATCCGTGAGCAGGGAACATTAACTTTGAATGTATGCTGAGCCATATCTTTTAGAATGACTTTCAGACTGCTACATTTGATAGAAACCCATTTGATAATATAGCTTTCAGCAAAGTAAAACACTACCGGGTAATAGCATTTTACCAGAATGCCGATGGCTGAGATGTTTATAAATAAAATAATGTAACATGCAGACCAACTTTTAATGGTGTGTTTCCTGAGTTTCACTGAATAAGATGTAAAGTATAACTGCATTAAGAAACTGCTTTACAGTTTTTGCTGATTATGTCTGTGGTATAAAATGAGAAAAACAGATAAATATCTGCAGAAGAATCACAGAAGCATTGAAAATCTCATTTAACTGCAATTTCTGTAAACTTTGAGATGGCAGAGATGAATATTTAGGGAATGTGACATATTCTGAAAGGCATTATAAACAGAAACTGGAAATTCTACATGTAATGATGTTTGTACTACTTTCCAACTGTTGACTGGACGCCCACTACCTTTGTGATGCAGATTTATAATAAGGGTACTGTGTGAAGAATACAAGCAAAAAGGCAAATCCATCATAATTCTGAGGCAGAGCCTTCCACGTGCTGTTTTATTTCAGAATTATCTGCTTAATTACACTAACGCATATTGTATAGGTCGTTACATTTGGTAAATACAGAGTTGCATTTCTCCATAAGCTTCAGCTTTTAGATTATATTATCTTTACATTAACATTTTTGACGTTTTATCACACTTTTGTTAGACAATGATGCCAAAGAAATATATTATATGTCACAGAAAGAGATAGAAAATGTATTGAACTAAAAGAAAATTGATGCTCCGTGAAAGTAGAACAGCACTGATATTCATTCACTCATCTGTTTAGTTTGCATTATCCATGTTATCCTATTTGGAGTCGGAAATCACATAAGAAGCAATGCAAACCATTTTATCTGTATTTTCATATGAATTGTAAAAAATTATGGAAATAAATGACTGTGCATAGCTATGCAATTGCACTTCTATCATGATGTCAAAAACTGTAAAATATAAAAACTGCACAGAAATAATTGTTTACACTGTGAAACTTTAGTATTACCTTAAAAGTAAAACTGCACACACACACACACACACACACACACACACACACACACACACACAACAGCAGGTCTTAATTACTTTCTCACAATTAATGTATGACCATATTAGCCTTATTCAGCAGTAAACTTTCTAGATGTTATGCAACTTCAAACCTGCATGACCTATGGTAAACATTGACCTAATATAGGAATGGAAGTGATAAAAAGGACCATACTAACATTATGCTGGAGGTACCTAACTCAATGACTACCCTCTGAAGTACTTAAAGTGAAATGAGTCTCTCCTTATAGACTTCTTAGGCAAACTGGTACCTTATGTGAGCTATCTGTTACCCAGGGTCAAGTGATGATGAGTAAACTGGTACCTTATGTGAGCTATCTATTACCCAAGGTCAGGTGATGATGAGTAAACTGGTACCTTGTGTGAGCTATGTATTACCCAGGGTCAAGTGATGCTGCGTAAACTGGTACCTTATGTGAGCTATCACCCAAGGTCAAGTGATGCTGTGTAAACTGGTACCTTGTGTGAGCTATCTGTTACCCAGGGTCAAGTGATGCTGAGTAAACTGGTACCTTATGTGAGCTATCTGTTACCCAGGGTCAAGTAGCTGATTTGCATTTGTTTTCCCCGTTTGTGTTCTGATACTTATAGTCAGAACAAAGAAGAGAACATTTATATTCAGATATTAGCAATATCAGAGCCAGCTAGCTGGCTTTGCAATATGTCTATTCAAAACTTTGCATTTTATATTCCCCTGTACAATAAAGCATTTTTCTCTGTATAGAATTTTCTAATCTCTTTATGTAAAGACTTTTTTTATACAATCCCATAAGACTGTGACTTGTGTGGTTACACAAAAGTGGTGATTTGTAACTATTGACGTCCAGCATGAGTATGCTTAACCATAAAATCCATTAGTTAACAAGACAGTTTGTTCATATTACGCATTATACCAATTTTGTCTTGACTGTGCCTAACTGTTCTGCTGGTGGCAGTGTATTATAAAAAAATAGGAATGGGTTTTAACAGTGAAAAGTTAATATTAGTCTATCCTGGAATTTATGATGTGAATACAATGTATGTTCATTTTAGTCAAGATATTGTCACTGTTGGTAACAATGTACTATAAGGCACACTATAAACCTGCTAAATATATATATATATATATATATATATATATATATATATATATATGTGTGTGTGTGTGTGTGTGTGTGTGTGTGTGTGTGTGTGTGTGTGTGTGTGTGTGTGTGTGTGTGTGTATATATATATATATATATCTATATATACATATATATATATATATATATATATATATATATATATATATATATACCTATCATATGATAGAAACCTCATTTGACTGAAACTCATTTGACTGAGACCATAACAGTGAAAACCCATAATACTGAATTTCAGCATAGTAAATGTTAAACTGGGCCATATAAAACAAGACTAGGTATGGGGACTACGCCCCACACCCCCCTAACTATATATACTAACTCCAGGATCACACTACAGTGGGGAAAAGGGCATAGTAGTAGCAGCATGTAGACTACTGTAAGGTATGTGAAGGAAGGGTATATGCCCTTTTCCCCACTGTAGTGCAATCCTGGAGTTAGTATATATAGTTAGGGGGTAGGGGGCACAGCCCCCCACATTGGGGGTGTGGGGGGCATGGCCCCCCACCTAGTCTGGTTTTATATGACCCAGTTTACAATTTAGTATGTGGAAATTCAGTATTATGGGTTTCAGTCAAGTGACTTTTCAATCTTTTGAAATTTCAGTCTTATGGTTTCAGTCAAATTCAGTCAAATGAGGTTTCTATCATATGATAGGGATCCAGATATAGAAAATCTTTCTGGTTTGTGTAGGCTTAGGCCATATTCCAAGGCAGTATGCGTTGCTAAAGCCAATCTCCTAATTTAAATTAATATATAATCCTCATTATATTAATTAGTTTGCAGGTCTGTGAATAAATAGACTGAACCCCTATCCCTGACACAGTGGCAAAGGATCTTTTATATTAGTATTATTCGTTTCCCTATTTCTGTATAACCATTCAAACAATATTATATGATGATATCATGAAATGTACAAAACAATAACTTTCAAAATATGTAAAAAATGACTGAATGCATAAAAGGCGAACTACTCATAATACTAAATTAAAGAACACTGAATGCTTACACCTTATCAATAAACTCCAGCAACCACAATTAGTGTAAGTGCTGTGTTAACAGAAATAGTAGTAATACTGTTAGAAAAAAGGGTTTTGCAACGTCATATGTAAGGTGATGGATAGCGTTAAGGTTAATGGTAATAAGGTGGGCAGGAGGGTATAGCTATATTTGAACACTTGCAACAGCCTTTCCATATTTTAAGCATCCAATATTTTAAATTGTAGCCGTATGTATAAATATGTACATCTACATATTTATACATATCTGTCTGTCTATCCATCTGTCTCTTTGGTCTTATCTATCTATGGGTATATGTTGCATCATTGAAAAAAACAGTGTATTAAACTACAACTCATCAAGCGCAAATGCTCGAAAATCAAAGTAACGGAAATAAATAAATTTAAAAAAAAAATGATTTCAACTGCACTTCTTTTCATAGACAGGAAGGTTCTCTCCACCCCCATGTGAAGGGATGTACCTCCACACCCCTGCTAATTACATATTACCAATTCTGAGACTGGTAATATGTAATCAGTGAGGAAAGGGAAAATTCCCTTATCCCAACAACGCTGCAGTCTCACAAATTAATAAAAGCCAGCTGCTTCAATATGCTCAGTTTTGATCGCATAAGCTGGCTTGTATTTTATTGATAAGAATGATTGACAAAATGAACATATACCATATATATGGAAGCATAATTTCTCCAACACCATAAATATTGATCACTGAGCAACCAATCAGTCCATGAAGGATAAAAAAATTAATAGGGGTTTTGCTTGCAAGGTAGAAAACCTCCTGCACACACACACACACACACACATATATATATATATATATATATATGTGTGTGTGTGTGTGTATATGGGTCTACTTTGATTCACTGAAAACTCATTTCACTGAATGTAAATACTTTTGGGCAAATAAAATGTATATGCCCTTTTCCACACTGTAGTATGATCCTGGAGTTAGTATATATAGTTAAGGGGTATGGGGGGCACCTTTTATATTTATGAATCTGATTTCACTGAAAGCTAACAATATAAAACCAAAAGTAGGTGGGGGAAGTACCCGCAGTCCCCAATGTGGGAGGCTGTGCCCCCCACACACCCCTAACTATATATACTAACTCCAGGATCATACTACACTGGGGAAAAGGGCATATACACTTTATTTCAGCTTTTAGCAATTTGGTGTGAGTGTTTTGAATTTCAGTGAAATGAGTTTTCAGTGAATCAAAGTAGACATTATATATATATATATATATATATATATATATATATATATATATATAATATATGTCCTGATCCTCACTGTAGTGCTATCTCATAGTGAAAAACCCTATAATATTTGACCAGTTGAGCTGTTTTTCTTTTTTTATTTTTCAAATACATTTGAATGAATTCCCTAGTATTTATACATAACATCTTAAATAACTATGTACACTATTTACATTAGCCTGACACTATAACAGGTCTTAATGTGTACAGTTGCTTTATAAGTATATCCAGTCTATTATCAGAGTGTCTGATCAATTATTGTATAGTGTCAATCAACAATAAGACTTTTCCCCAAGGGTTGTTGATAAATGGCTTTGAATAAAGTCTTATTTCTTTAATTTCAGTTTCCAAAAATGCTGTGGTTTTCAGTAGGCTGTAGAAGTCTTCCAAAGTTGGTATTGTTTGTATTCCATATACATTACTTTGAAATTGCAAGTGTAGTCCATTCTCGATACATGTTTGACCTATTCAAATGAGGACCTTCGTTCACATTTAACAATGCAAGAGCTTTAGTTAAATAAAATGATTCATTAAAATAAAGCTTGTAGAAAGTTAATACCATTCCAAAATGGCTTAATTTTAACACAAAGAAAATGTGGTTCCAATCTGCATTGTGTACTTACATCTCCAACATATTCCTTTTATGGAAGAACTAATTTCATTGATTTTGTCTGGGGTTAAGAATGCTCTGTGCAAGCATTTCCAATTAAAAACTTTCCAATATTGTGTAAAGGATGCATATTTTATCGATAATAAGATATTTATTTTAATATCTTCAGTTAACTGTATTGAGTGTCCTTTTTGTTATATATTTCTAATATGAGATTTTGGGTTTTGTTTTATAATTTATCAATATTTTGTAAAATTTTGAAATACTGCTTCCTATGTCAAATTCATTATATATTATTTTGTATATGTATTTTGTAAATTTAGGTATTTCTTTAAATGAATAATTGTTAATTATTCCACTTAAATCTTTTGAATATGACAGAATACTCTTATGATTTCGTATATGTATTTTGTAAATTTAGGTATTTCTTTAAATAAAAACTGTGATGGTGGTGCTGCGGTAGCGTTGTCGCCTCACAGTAAGATGTTGTCCTGTTCGATTCTCAGTTAGAGCGTCTTCTGTGTGGAGACATGCATGAATGGGCGTACCTTCGTTCCACATGTCTCGCAACCACTTTCCTAATTGGTCATAATTGTTGAAATTATGGAGAAAGGAGTCATTCTCCTTAATGTCAGTAACTTTGACCGATTAGTACACTGGATGTGATATTTTTGTGTACTGCTATGCAGACTTCAGATGAGCTGAGCACCATGTGAACAAAATGTACTGGCTTGTTGGGATCTAATGTTTACATCCTTCACTTAATCTGTTGGCCCCTGGGAGTGGTATCCTGTCTTCTGTCTCTTAAGTGAGAGACAGGCATACTGGTAAAAGTATCATGTCTCTACACCTTGTTTTTCCACATTTTTTATGGCTTAGAAACTGTCAGTCTGTAAAACATTTCCAGGGAAGTGAATAGCAATTAGCGACGAAATGTCAGCGGTTGAAAGGAGTGTGTTTCTTTGGTGTCAGTGCATGTGTTTTCCACATACACCTCTTGCTAAAGCAAAAAGAAACAGTTGTAATCATGGCATAACTACTTATTTTCACAGTTTTTACATATAGTCAGGTTGCTCTGTCTTTGGGCTTAGGAACAATCACTCCGTTTTACTTTTTATTGCTGTGTTCTATTTGCACTGTTGGGTCCCCGGTTTTTAAAATAAAATCTGTCCCTGAATGATGTCAGGCTGGAACAGGAATTTTGGGCTTAATACTGCTCCTGGGTGATCACCCAATGTCACAAATAGCTGGTTAGAATGTTACCCAACCCCTGCCAATCCACAAAGAGTCGTTGGTCCATAACTGCAAGAATTAAGAGATGTGAACTGTGGTTCCGATAATACGCAAGTACCAATGCATGCATTTACCATATTAACGTTTAGTGTTGTAAGCAACTTGGGTAAAAGAGCATTCCTTCAGCCTTGTTAACAAGAGAAACTTTCACATTCACTCTTCAAACGTGCTGTTAGAGTTTCTCCAGTTCTTTGTTTAGATACATATTTTTAAATCTAATTTATATATCATTAAGTGACTATTTCTACTTTTGTCTCTCTAGCTTTTATCACTTTAATGTTTCTGTCATTTCATTCATTAGTTAGGTGGATAAGTCTCATTAAGATAAGAGCCTTTGTTTAAATAGACTCCGCATTATAAATCCTGTTAAGTGACTTGCTCACCCATGCCATATGTAGGTGGTTTGGGGATGAAACCCTTGACAACAATATCAGACTTATTTCCAGCTGATAGCCTTAGCATGGAAAATTGTTCTGTTTTTTTTTTTTTTTGATGTTTTTAAGTTATACGTGTAGGGCAGCATACTACCGTGGACATTGAGTGAAGATGTTAGTTACTGGAATTTCAATCCTACTCTATGACATTATCGGAAATGTACAACTGTCTAGCCAATTTGTCTTGGCAGCTCTTTGAAGGTCAGCAGCAGCTGACAGTGTCCTGGTGTTCTACTTATGAAGCACAGTTTATATTAACATGTACCTATTTTAAGCATCATAATGCAACAAAAGACATGATATAATGTTCTGCAGTTACAACTGCAGTCTCTGCAGACTTCTCTGCAAATACATGTATAACTGCTTCAAACTGGTATAAGAAAAAATGAAAACATTTGAAAACATCCTTCATTTCAGGAAGTGCAAAAGAAATCGGTATTCTCATACATTAACCTAAGGGATGCACATTTATAAAATAAATAGTTTTTACCATTATATGCTGTACATCCATCACATATTTATGTAGGAATGAAATTGATACTTCTATATTTATTTGTGTATTACTGAATGAAATTGATACTTCTGTATTTATTTGTGTATTATTATCTATTTTCTATTTATACACGATGAAAAAATGTATATATGTCTCTCTCTCTCTATAAATATATATATATATGGGTTCATATTATATGATCAAACGATCTATTATCGAACCCAAATGCACCAAACCACAAAATGTTGAAGGAACGGATCAGCAAATTTTTTACCAGAGATCCAAAAAAAAAAATGTAAAGGCAACATAAAGTGGAGGCCTGTGCCCCCCCCCCCCCACTTTAAATATGCCAACTCTGAGATCGCACCACAGTCAAGAAAACAGCAAAATCTGGAGAACAGCCCAGCAAATTTTTTTCCTGGGAAAAAATTTGGTGATCTGTTCCTTCGATATTCTGTGGTTTCATGCATTTGGGTTTGACAAATGAGTGTTTCCTATTTCTAGTGTTCACTCATGTAATAGGAACCCATATATAATATATATATGTGTGTGTGTGTGTGTGTATATATATATATATATATATATATATATATATATGTATATATGTATATATGTATATATATATATATATATATATATATATATATATATATATATATATATATATATATACACACACACACACACACACTCATATGCATTCATATGTACACACACACACAAATCTGTAATTTCCATGTCCAGTTTGTTTCTCTGAAATACTGGTTTAAACTGTTGTAGTACATTTTTGAAAATTTAAACAGGAGGAAGTTTTTAATTGAAATGTGTCTGGTCCAGTCCCTAGTGCATTACTGTTACAGCTGTCAAATGTTACTGCTGCAGGTGGAGTACAAACGCAGTGATTTTTTTATCTTTGTTCTTCTGTTGCAATAATATTCTGCTTCGAGAAATGGCGTAATGTCGGACATAGCCAGAAAAGTCTTTAGAGAGTTCTCTTTCTTTAATTTAAAGTTGTTACAGCTTATGATATGACTGCAAGTCCATTTAAATTATTCTTTTCCAATTTTGGCATACTTTCCATGTACTAATCACAAATGTCACTTATTCATTACCTTTTGTAAGAGTACATGACAGTGTGCTACTATTAACTGTCATTATTCTTGTAAAAATGGAAGCCCAGTAGAGAAAAGCACATCTATTAATTCTGAAACTAGGACTGCAGAGCAAAGAGTCAGGAAATAACTCATCTTTTACATTACTCTCTCATTGTCTGTCTCTTTCTCTTTCTCTAAAACTCATGCACATACCTGCATGCATGCTTTACAGACATGCAGACACACACGTGCACACACACACACACACACACACACACGAGCACTCATGCACAGACACATGTGCATCATCTAGGATAAGCCATTGATTATTGATGCAGTACATACATGATTTAGAACCCCTTCTATCCATAACACAGTTTGCTTTGTATAAATTAATGTCCAGATTTGCTTGCTTCTCTTGTTAAATGATTTACTTGTGCTCATTCAGTAAGAACTATGAGATGAAAATGTTTTATCTTGCATTTTCTAAAAACTTATAATTAGCCCTTTTTTGCTGTGTATTACATACATTTTTTACTGCTGCATAAACTTCAGAAAACTATGGATTCATACAGTCCTATATAATTAAAACAATTAGTAGTAATTCCATCATTTAACTGTTAAATGTCAAAACCTATTTATGAATTTCACCAGAGTTCCTAAACTTACTGCACAAGTTCATTTATTCATTGTGTTCTACTGTAGACATTCCAGCCTAGTCTGGCAGGGATTTTGCATAATTATCAGTTAATAAAAGGGAAGTCTTGTACACTTTAGAGTTGTGAATCATCACATTTGTCACTGGAAATATTCTACGATGCTTCAATTAAAATGAAACCCCCTAAACATCTTGAAACATAACCTGTCAGGCCCGCCAGACTCTCTGTTCAACCAGAGCCTCCAAGCAAGTTTTATTCCTAGGGAATTGAGGACTGCAACAGTTATCCTTCTACACAAAGCGGGATCATCAACAGACCCAGAGAACTACAGATCGATAACTTTGACTAGTCTTATATTCAAAGTCATGGAAAGGATTATCATGGAGTTGGTAAATGAATACATATGAAATCTTCAAATAGTGGACCTGTCCCAGTTTGGTTTTGTCAAGAGCAGGTCGTGCCTACTAAACCTGTTGGATTTCTTCAAGAAGGTCACTATAGCCATGTATGAGGGAAAAATGGTGCATGCTCTGTACCTAGACCTGGCAAATGCATTTGACACAATACCTCCAGGTATTATAGTCAGACACACACACTTAAGCATAAATCCTTATGTCACCCGATGGATAGCCAAATGGCTCATGGACAGGACACATGACAGTGTGCAGGAATCCACCTCACCAAGATGCTTTTTACTGCTGGTGTTGCTCAGGTCTCAGTACTGAGATGTCTCCAGTACAAAATATTTCAAGTATGTCTGAAGTCAAGGCAAATGTACCAGGCCTTTGGCTGACCAAGTTTGCTGATGAATGCATGCTGGGTGCAATCATCAAATCCCCTCAAGCTGTAGATATCCTCCAAAAGAGAACTGCTGCTGGAGACATGACCTAAAACTCAATGCAAAAACCTGCATAATTATACCCTTTGGGAAGACGATCACTTCTTCAAATTACAACATTGATAGTACTTCTCTAATAGACCTCATGGTGCAAGACTTAAAACTCAGGTCGATAGTAATCTGAAATTTGATCACCATATGTTCATGCTGGGGAGAAGATCCCTCTATGTGGCACAAAGTGTAAGTAAGAGCATGGCTTCCAGATATAAGGAGATAATAGTCACACTGTACTTAAACCTAATTAGAACAGTATTCGAGAACAATGCATCCTTCAGCATATACCTGACAAGGTGGTTGCAACAGCTGGGTTAGCCACAGAGGTTCCTCATTAAAAGAATACTGGGTGTAAATAAATTCTCTGTGGACCACCTCAAAGCCCTGTCCCTGTACTCGGTCTTCTACAGATTACTGAGGGTGACCTATGCAAAACATACAAGGCATTCTCCGTTGCAGTCCTGAAGGATCTGCTATACATTTGCAAAACCAACAGCACTAGAATTACCCAATCTAGGGATCTAAACCTTGTCTGTGACATAAACGAAACATTCTGGATTGACAGGTATGTGTCTGAAGGATTTCCCCTTCACTGGACAGACTCCCATTCATGTGAAGCAGAACTGTTCCCTGAGTCTATTCAAATGAACTTTGGACCAAGGGATGGGGGAATGGGATATCACAAATTCATCTCTGGTTCTGTACATATATGATGTGTGTGTGTGTGTGTGTGTGTGTGTGTGTGTGTGTGTGTGTGTGTGTGTGTGTGTGTGTGTATGTATCCTTTATGGTCAGAGGCAGCTTGCAGATGCCCTAAGGCATAGACATATAGTCATTCTAGTCCGTGGTCATTACTAAATGTGAAAATTGGGGGATGAATGGCTAGGCTGGGGCTGGGGGGTAGTTAGAGTAGCAGGATTTGGGAGGATAGGGTGAGGATAGGGTTAAATAGGAATGGATGAGGTTTGGGAGGAAGTGAGGGAGGGGCTTAGGCAAGTGCAACTGGAATAGGAGTCACTTTTTGGTGAGAACTTGCTAGTGAGAGTCATGTCCAGGACAACCTATAGGTGAGGCTGGTGAAGGTAGGCCTTGGGTTAACAATAGTAGGTATGGGGGTTGGTCTGCAGTGGATAAGTAGTACTATGTATGTAGTGAAGTGCGGTAGGGGTACTTGCTTACTGGCTTCATAAAATATTTATTTATTTTATTTGTTTTTCTTTTCTCACTCTCTCTCTTGAGTACATGTTTTAACGTACCTAGAAAAGTCGTCTTTGTGTTGCAGTTATGTTATTCATCTCCTCTTTAGTGATGTTTGGTTTTTGATGGAAAAGTAATTTCTGTACAGTCATTGCGTAAAAGACTTTCTATGGACCTAATTTGGTTTACGAGGTGAAAAATATGTATATATTTTTTTCCCAAGACTTCACTTTGCAAGGTGTAGGCCCTGGCTTTGAAGTTAAGAGAGACCGAAGGAGTTGGCTTTCACTTTCACTACTAATATACGAAAAACTGTAGAGCAGAGCAGGGCAGGTTTTGCATAATCATTTTAACAATGCGGCAGAGTCTGGGGGCTGTACATACAACTACTGGATCTGCAGCAGAAACTCCGAAACAACCAGAGAAAGTTTGGTCGGTAGGGGGCAAGTTCCTGATTCCCGCCGGTATTAAATCCAGATCATTTCCAGATGGACTTGATGAGGTTATATCTGTCATGGCTGAACAACTCACTATAACAAGCCGGCACTCTGAAGAGGCATGCATGCAGCAATAACTTATACGCTTGACAGCAGTTCCTCTTTTCTGTGGTGGGTTACCATTAATTAGAATTATAGACTTCTTTACCTCAGGAAATGTAATGTGGTTATTTTATCGTATTTCTGGCTGTGTAGGAAGTTAATCTTGCTGGGATTTTAAGGTGTCATACTTTCAGGTGGGACTTGGACTTGTACATTGTGAGATATTGCTTCACTCTAATTCAGTACACCTTTGTCAGTTTAATGTAGGCAGTAAAAGTAAATGCTGCATAAGGTTGTAGCTACGGCAAGAGGGATTGTGTGAAGATGGCAGCTTTCCAGTGAGAGCAGGCGCCTTTACTATGAGCATGCTCCCAATGGAAATCCCTTCCATTCACCATCAGCACAGTTAAGGTACACTCCATTATAAGTTTTCAGTAGGCTCTTGTAGAGCCATTTCATGAAGTAGTAATGGAATAGGATGTGAAGCTACAGAAATATCAGTAGCTGACTTCTTGTTGAACTGGAAACTATCTGCTGCTAATCTAAGGATGGAGCTTTAAAGCTGAAGTACAGCAAAAGGCATATAACTGCAAACTGAAGCTATAATTTGGGGTTTGTCCTTCGCTTCTTGTAACAGCGGTTATAGTAGTGTTGCTTTTTTAAATGAGCTTATTCTGCCTTTTGTTTTATATGTATGTCATGAGTGACATTGTTTCTAGTATTATTCTACATTATTGAAAATGCAATGTTTAAGCCATGGGGTGCTGTTTGCATGCATGGCATATGAGTCTCCTAGCAGGATATTCTATTTTTGTTAGCTTGTTCATTGGTACTGCAGTGTTTTAAGTGTAGAGTTCATTTTATGGTCTGTGGTTAGACCGGTTATCTGACAATTCAGGATGTCTTTGTATATTGTATATAAAGCTTTTGCACTGCTTGCGTGGTATAAAATGCATAGATAAATGGATATTCACACGCAGTAATTTAACATGTTTCTCTCTTCGTTGTCTAACAAAGCAGTTGTATTGGGGGGCACATTTTCTGAAGGGGTGAAGTATAGGGCTTGGGTGCTTGTCATGGTTTTTGGCTTCAATCTTTATTTGCCACTGATTTGCTGGAGACCCAGCATTTTGTAAAACATGAGCCATAGATATGAGTGTGCCCTATGGTTATTTTACAACCCTGCACAGCTATGGAAATTGTATGAAGCTTGTGAGCTGAGGCATCGGTGGTAACAACAGATAATACATTGAAAGCAGGCATAGTGGATGTTAGAAGATGGGCTAACCTTGTGTGGAAATGTGCTAATTAATTCTTGGTTTGCTTGCATGTCACATGGCCCACTGATTTGTACACTGGTGGTTAATTTCCTGGCAGCAGATATGCTTGGCTCATTGGTTACAAGTTTAGCAGGTACTGCTTTGCTACTGTGTATCTTTTTGCTTTGCTACTGTGTATCTTTTTTTTATTTTCTTTTTCCTTTCCTCTCTTTTTCCCTTAGTTGGTCTTGTATGTAACAGCTGCGAGATGCCTGGGCTACCATTAGGCAGTCCTTTGGAAACAAGTGCAATATGTTTTTGTTGCCAAACCTACAATAGAGGGAAAGTCTATAATGCTTTCTAAATGATGCCTGTTCACTGCTCTAATTAGAGAAATATGTTACAGGGTAGCCCGTGAACATGCAGCTAAACATGTGCCTGTATGTCCCACGAATAGCTCTCACGTTTAAACAGAATCAGGGACAAATCCAGGAAAGGACAAGGACATTTATAAAATATTAGCACTGACTTGAGACTTTGACAACATAGAGAATGTGAATTAATATACATTTTCTAAAAGAGGTCTATAACTCTTAATTATTGTCATTATTTATGCAGTGTAATTCACCACCTTTCCTCCAAAGTCACCAGTTTTAAGAGGGATTAAGAGATACAGAGCTACAATGTCAGTCGAGAAGTCACAGCTTTGGGGAAGTGATGGAGTTAGGCGTATGAAGTAAAAAGCCCTACTTCTTACTTCTTGCAACGAAGACTGTCACAACTCTCAGCAGCTGACTCTTGTGCATTTGTGACCTGCCTTATCTGTAACTCTTGCATTAGTTTAGGGACACAGGTGGAATCCCGGGGGTGTATTTTCTGTTTCCCATCCAGTTAACCAGGTTGTGCTTGAAAAGGGATGCTCTCCTGTTAACAAGTTCTGTTGATGTCATGGACCAGGTTGGGGTCAGGCTTGTGGGTTACTCGGGTGTACATCTGCCATTCTACCAGCTGTCTAGGTTTGGGGGAGCAATATAATCAGGCCATCCCTGTTTGGGTTTTGTCACTCCCTCTCCTATTCTTATGGCTTTGCCCAGATTTTGCACACAGAGGTTTGTAGTTGTCTGTTGATGGACATGGTCATATTTTCTGCTAATTCTGTTATTTGAGTTGTGTCAATTGGGAGGTATAGTGTCAGAGAAATTTATGCCTGGTCCATATTGTTTGCATAACCGAGTGTACATTTGGTGAGCAAGGTATGCTCCGGTCTGGTCTTAACTTCATCATTAAGATGTTTTGGCTGTGTGTGTGCAAGAATTTACAGTTTCCTTTCTTTTGCAGGTGGGGCACTGCGGACGGGGCATTGGTCGGTGACCTGAAGGAGGTGGGTTTGAATGGAGATGGAGGCTATCACAGTGTCGATGGCCTGTTGGTTAGGGCGGTGCGCTGCAGGAAATGGTTTTTGAAGGTGATGTATTCTGCTGTGTTGGTGTGCTGCTCTGGAGTGTTCCTGTTGCAGGAGTGGGCACTATGAGGGTACAGGTAATCTTACTTTGTGCTAATAAAGGTATGTCAGTGTTGGTTCAGATAGGAGGTAGTGGGGGCATGTGAGGAGAAGGTATGGGGGCAGGGTAAAGCTGGGGGGGAGTAGTTTATAGGGAGGAGTACGGGGTACCACAGGTGGGGTAGAGTCAATTTCCAGGCATGTATGACTTTGAGACAGTTTGAGTTTTATGGGGCATGGTAGGTATACAGGTATGTTGGGAATGTGGCAGGAACCAGGGCTTTGTGGTTAAGCAGAAGTGGGACGCTTTAAGCAAGGCATGTTCTTAAGGCAGGCTTATGGCAAGGCTTTGATAGTTTGGTTTAACTGTTGTTGCAGGGGCCTGAAGCTCCCTTTATATGGATGGCTTATTGTAGGGCAGTGCCATAGTGATTAGATAGATGTTGCAGTTGTCCTGGGTAGGAATTGGTGAGAAAGACTGGATATTTGTCTGCTCTGGGATCAAGGTTGGGTTGTTCAGTCATTCAATGAGGTGTTAGCTACACAGGTGGTAATGGTACGCAAACTTAATCCAGGTTAGGGGTTTCATTGGCATGTAGGGTCAGGGTAGGTTTAATAGGATGAGGATTAACTGAGAGTGGCCATTGACAGGATAGTAGTTTGTGTGTCGGGGGTTGATGTAGGTAATGAAGGTTACTGGGCTAAAGTTCATGCGGTGTTTTTCTTTGTAATGCATGTATTGAAGTCATTCAGAGGGTGTTTTTGTTGATCAGCAAATGCTATAATGACATTAATGTTTTTTCATTACATTGGGTGGTTGGTGTGGTTGAATTGCTATTAAAATTGGTTTTGAAAAGGAAATTTCATATGGATATGTCCATTGGGCAGTAAAACAGGGCTTCAGTTATGCATGATAGTGGGCAATTGTTCTTAAATTTGCTTTTACGTGGCTTTGAGTTCAGTGTTTGGGTGGTAAATTTGGGTGGGGGGGTAACGATTTGGAATCATTGTAAGCTACTATGGGTTCTTAGATGAGTGTCAGTTTAGTTAATATATACAGGTTAGGCAATGTTATGGTTGGTAATTTTAGCACTGGAGTGGAATTAGTGTTATAATTTCAGCTGTTTAGGTAGTTGGCTAATTTGGCTAGTTATGTTATAGAGCTTTGGTGGCCTGTTTGTCACTTTGGCTATTTATGTGATAAGGTTTATAAGCTGGGGGGTTGAGTCAGTGGCTTGTGTGAGGGAGGATGATTGAGGGGACATGAAGTATTTATTTTATTTTTGGTGTTTGTGTTAGCTGGTGTAGGAGGTTCATTGGGGTTGTTGGGGGATTACGGTTTGTTTCCACTTGCCAATATGGAACTTACAGGGCTGATGGTGGGTGGGCTGCTAACAATGCCATGATGGTTGTTTAACCATTTCATCTTATAAAGGCTGGTTGGTTTATTGTCTGGATTGATATTGCACCTGCGCTAAAGAGATCTCATTGGTATGATGGCATGCAATTGCGTTAAATAATTAAATAGTATGGCTTGTTTTGTTGAGTTGCTAGAATGCCATGATGGCTGTTGAGCTGTTTTATAGGGGTGGCTTGTTGGTCTAGATGTATGATTCTTGCTTTGGGTGTAAGAGGTCCTGAGTTCAAATCCTGGACAAGCCCTGCATTTTAATTAAAAAAAAAAAATGCTTATAAGAGATAGTTTGATGGTGGGATTCTTAGACAACGGGAGTTTAATGATACTATTTTGGATGGTAATGATGGGGGAATTATTAGAATTTGTTATTGTTCTGGCATTGAGGAGAGCTCATTGGTTATTATTGGATTGGGTGGTAAATGGGGTTGGAATGTGGCATGATGGTATGTAGTTGACTCTGCGTGGTTTTTAAAATGTCCTTGAAGTTATTGCGGAGCTGCATTGGTTATGAAGTGAGGATTATTTAGTTCATGTGCAGTGCGATGCTAGGTTATCTTAGCATAGGTGAAGGGTCAGTGTTTTTGTTTTCAGCTGTTTCGGTAACTGTTTATTTTGCTATGTGATAGGGTTTTAGGAGTTAACTCTACCCACCTTGGTTAGTGGGGTTGGGGTACACCGAATGATTTTTGGCCGAATGCATTAATGGTGTTTAGTTTGCTGGAAGTGTGCTGCAGAGTGGGGGAACAGCCTGGTCAGGCTGGTGGGCAGAGAAGAGGGGCAGGCTTGCCCTCTTCTGTCCCCCCTCTGGGGCTGGATGGTCAATTCAATAAGTTTGGAAAGGAAAGTGAGCAGTTACGCTGCTTGAGTACATAAGTAAGTGGAGGAAGCTGCTTATTTGGTTGATGGTATAATGCAATAAATGGTAAGGAAAGTGAGCAGTTACACTGCTTGATAAGTACCGATAAATGGTAATGGAAGTGAGTGGGTACACTGCTTCATAAGTAAGTGAGTGGAGGTATGAGTGGGTACGATGCTTCATAAGTAAGTGAGTGGAGGTATGAGCAGGTACACTGCTTCATAAGTAAGTGAGCGGAGGTATGGACGCTGCTTACTGATCAGGATGAGCAGGTTTACACTGTCATGTCCTAAGATTATTTTACATGGATGTTATTTCACCTCTATCATGTTTGGTTGAAATGAATGAATATTGATTAACATTTATGTTTATGGAAATTTAATAAAGGTCGTCTGTCATTTGGTGTAATGTGTTTCTTGAAGGGGACCTGGACAAGTATGGTTCTATAATTTGGTATGTCCTTCAAAGGAGCCACAACAAACCTTTATATATCATAAGTACAGTGGGCTTTATGAACCATTGTACAGAAATACACGCACACACATGCTCAAAAGCAAACACACATGCACAGAAAATAATGCATTAGAAGTGACATAACCCAAGCAGTTTTATATTTTATCAAAAACACTGGTTCGGATTCTTGGGTTAATGAACTGTACTGCTGAAATTAGCATGACTAGCAGCCATGCACAGGGTGTGTGCGATTCTAATGTACAGAAAGCATGATTGAGCAGTGGATGAAATAATGTGCCATGCAGTCCATGCTAATAAGTGCATAATGATATGCAAATGAGGACAATCATATAGGCTTATATAGGTGAAAGAACCCAAACTGGCAGACCAGTTTATAAGCATCTAAAGTTTTAAAACTGTTCTCACATCCATTTTGAATGAAAAGACATGCAGTGTGCATGGGGGCCACGCCAAGTTCAGCAGCTACACTGGCATAGAAAACGTATATTGGCAGTTGGCTTCAGATTTAGTCATTCGAATGTCACATACTGAGGCCATGAACAGCGCCATAAGAGGCACAGACTACACCAGACTGAAGCTGACATACCATCACCTTATAGACTTTTTGATTTTTCACCATTTGCAGGTAAACAAGGAGGCTGTAATGGACCATGTCAAACTTTGTTGGCCACAAGTGGAATTGTGATCAAGAATATGTATGTATAAGGTGTATGGTAAGTCCATTCCTTTGGATACAAAGGTTTGTGTAGCCTTAGTTACAGTGACTTTTCAATGAGTGTAGCCTTAGTTACAGCAACTTTTCAATGACTTATGTAGCTCACATTATTCTATTGCAAGAATCAGCATCAGGAAACCTAAACCTGTTATTTGACATTACAGTACAACATATGGAGGAGCATATTAGGGTTTTTTTAAAATACCAGTGGAGAGAATAAATACAATGCAGGCTTTTTATATTATAGCCCAGCTCCCTAAAGTCCCAAGGGCAACAGGAATATCAAACATCAACTCACTGAAGGCACTGATATCCTACATGTAAGGCAGGGACATGGATTTCTGGAAAAACAAAACAAGACTTTGATTAGGATCTCTGGAGAAATAAAACAGAGGAATGAGACAACTGGTGCAGTTTTTAGAAAAACTGTTTTATTTAGTCTTCACAAATGGATGAGCATTCTTTCCATCAAATCTTAATGGCTTTACAATGAGCTCTGCCCTAGTTATATGGACTTTGTGATTGGAGGGATTGGAATAGACAGGTGTTTTATTTGGTGGAGGTAAAATATACCTGATTTGAATATGTCAAAATGGGGGGGGGTTAATTGGGGGAGGTAAAACACACCTCATTTGAATATGACCAAATGTTTAAATAGAACTGTATGTTACTACTTTAATTGAACAGACTGTCCTACTTGAGATACCAAGGATTCTGTAATAGTTTAACATTTTAAAAACTCTTTCACAATATGGCTTCTTCAGATCCATTTGAGAAAATCATTGCAGAAGTTTAAGTGCTTAGGTGCTCACCTTTTTTATCAGACTTTTTTGTAGATTTCTGGAACAATTCATCTTGTTTTCCAAAAAAAAAAAAAAAAAAAAAAAACAAGCAGTGATTTACCTTTCTTAGTATTAAAACACTTTTGATAGAAATGCAAATGTTGAGTACGGGTGGTTTGTTACAGATGACAAAGAAGCACATGCAATAAATCAGAACACTGGCAAAGAGGTGGAATAGATGTGGCATCTGGTACACATGTATGTGCCATGACACTGACAGCCCATACAAAATGATGCATACAGTCTTATAAACAGACTATGTATGGCAGTGCATGCACTGCCCTTGCTCTGCACTACACATCACCATAACCATATATAATGGGATAGGGTACCATAATTATCACAAGCACAGGTCAGAGGGACATAATGACAGGTGACTGCAACACTGTACAGCTGTAAGCAGTGTTATGCAAAATGTTGTTGACACTTTTTATCACTGATTACCCTGCATCTGACACCAGCAGGTCTACCACTCAGGGGGAGTTAGGAGCAGTTATGCTAAAGAAACCACTTAGTGCTATTGCATGTGAATTTCTGCTTGTGCACAATGCACTAGCCATATATGTTGGTACAAGTTGTGCTTATTTTGGTGACCACAAACCATGTGACCTGTATTCTTATGTATGATATGCATGTGTAACCAGCACCATGGTGCAGCACTATACCTTATGACATGTGATTCACAATTGTGTATATGTGCACATTGGAATACAGTGTTCCTCCTTGATTGAAAGTGAGTAAGTGCTCTTGAATACTTCATGACTTGGCAAATGTAAAGATCTAGCACAGTGTGACACAGTGATTAGGAGGATATTGTTCCTGTTCTTCCTGCAGAAGAACGTCAGGTAGTAGATGCCTGGCATAAGCTAGCAGCAATGCCAAGTGATGCCTTTGTTGAGCAGTATAGACATCAATACTGTGATATGAAGCAGCACACCCCCATCTTACTTCACCAATGAGAGCCAAGGAAGGGATATAGGGAAAATGCATAAATTTAGTGTTGTCTTCTAATGTCTTAACTGTCACACATTTATATTTAAAGGTATGCAATCTGTTTTGTAGCAGTAGAGGAGAGACAACAGTCATGGTTGGGAAGGCTGCCCTAGACAGTAGGGTGTGCTATATTGTGTTGCAGTCCAGTTCACATCTGCTATGATGTTTTTATCATGCATGTGTCACATGACCTTTTCACATTCTATCGTTAGCAGTCCATTTGTTGAGAAGAATGAGTAGGCGTGACCAGATCACCTTAGGTCTCCTTTAGCCACTGCATCTGACACCAGGAGCCAGAAGGTCTACCACTCAATAGAGGAATGTGTTGAAGGCTCCTCTGCTGAAGATGACCTGTAAGGGTAATTGCTGGCTTTCATGTCTGCCTCTCAAGGTGTGTGTGTGGGAGGGTGTCTCCTCTCTTGAAGCCGGACTGGGGGTTTCTTGTTCTGAGGCACATTGGTTGGTAACAGGCATATGATGCAGCAACAGCTGGATGCCTGCATTTGGAGCATTTATTTTTTTCTGGTGCAGATTGTAAACTTGCATGATCATTAGGCTCTGGCCACTGAGTATCCTGTGGTGCAACCTGTCTGTGCTATCAGTAAGTAGGTGAATTGTGCAACCCTTGTGTTCACTGATTATGTACTCTCTGTATACATGTGTACATCGACATTGTTTCCCTATTTTGTGTATGTACCACCATTGCCTGCCTGTCCCTTCTATATGCCCATCTCCATCTATCCTGTATACAAGCATTCCTCAGTACCTTCTCCACCCATCCTTTATTTAAAAAAATTAGAAAAACAGACCTTTTTCCGCACAAAAACTTCTTCCTTGTACCTTTCAACCCTAATAGTTAACATTCATTGTTTACTACTGCTTGGTGTTTTCTCATTTCCTAATTGCTCGTCTATGCATTTTCTACCCATCTATATGTAGAATCAGACTGCCATTGCTCTGGGTCACTATATTAAGCTGTGTATCCTTCTTGCACCAGCTGGACACTAGTAGAAGCAATAATTTGCACCATTGCATACATGAGTGTATTATGACGCTGCTGCACTAGCTTGTCATAGCTGTAATGTCCATCATGTCACACCATTCATGCTACTGCTGCGCTGCTCCTGACATACAGAAAGTCTTGTACTGTTCATCATGTTACTGCTGCAACCCTCTTATCTTATGCAGGCCTTTGGTCAGTACGCAGAGACTATCCATTTGTCTGAGTAGATCAGTGGCACTTCATGCAGTAACCTTTATAAACATTAGCACTTCTTAGGCAAGCAGAGTTTGTTCATGAATCCGAGCAATTACTTCACAGCCACCTTAAAAGGACCGCCTTCTGCCTGAGCCACCTTAAGAGAGAAGCACTATTTGCACTGAACTGTCTAGCCTCTGTGTTTTCTTATTCCTACATCCTGTTTTGAATGATTCTTACCCATTGTATCCCGTCACACGATTCCTAGTCTCTGTAATAACCAGTGTGTCTTTGTAGTTCTGGCTCCCTGTCTGAAGCCTCTACATTTGTATCTGGCCTGTTTGGAAAAGCCCTTATTTAGAGTTATAATCTCTAGAATTTTGTGCAGCAATGCAAAGTGGACTTAAGCAGCTTTCAGGACAGTGGGATTCCAGCTTCCTACTTTTTTGAGATAATACATTATACTTTGCATGTCAGTAATCCAACATTCTTTTCAATGATCTTGTTTCACCTCTAGGGCATGCAATATCACCACACATATTTTGCTTCAGTTAGACACTTTAAATAGTAGCCCAGAATAATGCATCTGAGATGCTTCAGGTACAACTAACACTGGGTAAGATGGCGATACAAGTTATAGCCTGCTACAGAACCAAAAACATGTCCCTAGACTCTCTCCAAGTTCCTAAGCACCCTGGCATCTATCAAGGTCCAGCCCAATACTGTCATACTGGGTGATTCAACTACCCTTCCATCAACTGGGAAAACTATTCAAGTACCAATGTATAGGCCCAACGCTTTCTGGAATTTATCAATTCCAGTGCCCTGGACCAGCTCATTCTGACCCCCACTAGAGGAAGCAACATCCTCGACCTGGTTATAACCAACATGAGGAAACCATTGCTCCATACCTATAGACAGTTCCTCCCTAGTTAAATCTGACCACAAACTGATCACCATGGAAATCTCCATCTCACCTACACCCCCTGCTAAGGTGACCACCCTGAAAAACTTCTCTAAAGCTGACTTTGGGCTCCTAAAAACAGAGGTGGCTAACTTCTCGGCACCCATTCCAATGAAAAATAGCTGCATGACTGCCAAATTATACACCAATGCACTGTACGAGCATGTACACAAATGCATGGACCTTGCCATACCAAGTAGAACTAAGATGCTCTCCTCCAAAAAAAGGAAGCCAATCTGGTGGTCCCCAGCCATCAGTAAACTCTACATTATAAGGAAGAAACTGTGGCAGAAAAAATGAAGTCAAAAGACTGTTAAAACTTCCTTTTTAGTCTCAACAAAAAGCTGAGATCATTTATCAAATCCTCTAAAGCCAGTTATGAAGGCAGAATTACAGCTGACACCAAAAACAACCACAAAGTCTTTTATAGCTATAGCAAAAATATCAAAGGCAATACCCAGATTTGCTCTGAGTTATTGCACAATGGCATCTCCTATACTGAGCCAATAGATATAGCCAACATACTGGTCAACAGATTCAGTACCAACTTTACCCCCCCCCCCCAAGGGCCCAATCACAATACCAGAAGAAAACCTGGTACCCACCATTTCTGCAGCACAGGTAAAAGCTGAATTGTCAAAGCCAAGAATACAGCATCCATGGGACCTGATAATATTACCTGGCTGCGTCCTACATGAATTACAAAATGAGCTGGCACCACATCTGTGTGCCCTGTTCAATCACAGCCTTAACTCAAGCTATGTCCCTAACGAATGGCACATTGCTACAGTCATCCCACTCCATAAAGGATCAGCAACAACAGATCCTGGGAACTATTGCCCCATTAGCCTGATGAGTCTGGTATGCAAAGCTATCATCACTGACCTGCTTAACAAAGATATAGGCAATCTCCATACTCTTGACCCCACACAGTTTGGCATTGTCAAGGGGAGATTCTGCCTGCTGAACCTGGTTAACTTGTTCGAGGCAGTCACCAAGGCTGTGGACGAGGGTAAGGCAGTGCATACAGACTACCTCGACCTGGACAAGGCCTTTGATGCCATTTCCCATTCAGGTATCATTGATAAACTCACAAAACTAGGCATCAATCCTTACATTACTAGGTGGGTTGCAAATTGGCTCACAGTTAGGACCTACAGAGTGAAAGCTGCGCATTCCAAGTCAGACTGTTGACAAGTCATGAGTGGAGTCTCTCAGGAGTCAGTCCTGGGCCCTCTCCTGTTTTGCATCTACTTCTCAGAAGTCCAGGCCAACACAGAAGGAATCTGGCTGACCAAGTTCACTGATGTCTGCAAGCTAAGAGTCATTATGAACTCCCCAAGTAATGGGAACATCCTACAAAAAGGCCTCTCTGAGACCAATGACTGATGTCAGAACCATGGCCTGAAGCCGAACGCCAAAAAATGCATTATCATCCCCTTTGGAAAAAACTCAGTTCCCATGAATTACCATGTTGATGGGACCCCACTGAACACTGAAAGGGGCCATAAGAGATCTGGGCACCCAGGTCAACAGCCACGTCACCTTCAACCACCACATTGCTAATGTTGTCAGAATCTCATTCTACATGGCACATCTTATAACCAAAGCTTTCGCATCCAGGAAGAAAGAGGTCATCACCCCTCTCTACTCATCCGTCATTAGACCAATCATCAAATATAATACCCCGTTTGGCATGTACCTGACCAGATACCTACAACAGCTGGAGAGGCCACAAAAGTACCTCACAAAAAGGATCCTAGGTCTTAAACACATGTCCTGCATGGACAGACTCAAGAAACTTCAGCTGTTCTCAGTTTCTTATCGTCTACTTAGAGGTGATCTCTGCTTGACTTACAAAGCTATGTCCGACCCAGCCCTACTTGAATGGTTCACCTAAAGAAATCCCAATCTCCCCACGCCACACACTTCAAGGATCACAACCTCATTACCACAATTAACAGAACATGTTGAAGTAACAGGTATATCTCCCAAAGACTGACCATACTCTGGAATACGCTTGCCATTCATGTCAAGCAGAATACTTTGCTGGCCCTCTTCAAGAGAAATCTTGATTTGTGAATGGATAACAAAGTTCACTCCAGGGATCATTCCAGTTGCCCTACTGGATAGGGGCACTGTAAGCTAACATCGAGTACCCGGGCAATTTCTTTGGACTAGGCTTGTAAAGGCTCCAGGGCCATTAGCCTAGTACACACCTATAAACCTATGAACCTATGTATTTGTTTCATTAGGTTTAGTAAGCAGAAAAAATAGCCCACTATGATGTAGGTAGTACTTGATTTTGTAAGGTCACTTCTGCTGCACACAAAGAGAAAGATGGAGGCATTAGACTGACCGAAAGTGAAGTTACACTTCTTGAACCAGCAGAGAGCACTACTTAAACAAATAGTGAGCACTACTTGAACCACTAGCAAGCACTGCTTGAACTAGCAGTGCACACTACTTTAACCAATAGCGAGCCTTGCTGCACATTATCCTTCTCTCTTAATTGTATTAGCACCAATTCATAGTGCAGACAGCGTAAGTGACAATCTTATTTTATCATTCTGTCTGTATATGAATCAGTCCAGCTGTTTGTTCATCTGTATATCTGTTTGTCAGGAAGCAAATATATAAACATGCTACCAGGTTCTTTCACAACATGCTGACTGAAGTGGCCAGATCTAAAGGTCAGAAGGTTTGTATCTGAGTAGGTTTTCAAAGTAGTCCAATCTGTGGTTGAATACGTGTGTGGTTGTGTCTGGTTCTATGTTTACTGATCAAATGGGACCATCAATCATCCCTACCATAATGCGATCTTAGTCAGAACTATGTGCTGTTTTATTCCTGTGGGCCAATTATGATATTTGCCCCTTTGCCCACTTTAGTGTGATCTCGGAGTTAGTATATATAATTAGTGGGGGGGAGCACAATTAACAGAACATGCTGAAGTAACAGGTTCATCTCCCAAAGACTGACCATACTCTGGAATACATGAGCAGAGTTTGGTGAATGGCTCTCCAATACATACAGCATGCCGTTTCGTTTCTGTAGGCCAACTATTACTGGTCAATGGGATTATTTACGAAGATATACATGTTTGTTAAAATGGACGATCAATGGTGCATTGACAATGAGCAGCTGTTCAAGGAATGTACCATTTGATCAGTAAACATAGACCTGTTGTCTTTGTATGTTTATATGAATGATGGAATTTTTTTAGGTGCTGCCATGCCTCATTATGGACAGTAGCTGTTCCCTATTATGTTGGTGTGAGTCAAGCTGGAAATAAAAGAAAAAAAATTAAGGTTTGTTGACCTTTTTAATTTTTTAACACATCACTGTTGGCTTTTTAGTTGTTTGATTTTGTCAGCTTTGTCCTTTGCATTCAAGTAAGGTACATCCATATGGACACAAGGCTATTCTGCGAAGCTCCCTTTTGATAACTTAGCTCTGCCAGACATCAGCAAAACTGCTCTTCATTAAAATATGTACTCAGTTTGGGGTTATCAAAGCAGAGTTTCCCTTCTGCAGGATGCATGCTCTCCCCTTCCCTGACATGGATATTTGTAACAACCATAGCTAAAATAATCCGTTCTAAGACAATCAAGTGCTTGCAAAAGGACATATCTTTGGTTATTTTGGTTGTGAATGGAATGACTGTTTTTAGCTCTGTTTTCAGTGTATCAGACCTTCTGTTTTATTTTATTTAGTCTTGAGAAATTGCAGTGTTTCTGAATTGCTTCTCTGTTTATTAATAAAACAAAGGGGCAGATAAGATGCCTTGAATAATAATGCAGCCATATTCTAATAACCATTGATTGAAATTTGTGGTTAGTATGCATTCATCAAGAATACCCCCCCCCCCCAAAAAAAAAAAATGAAGGTTCACTTACTTTAGACAGCAGGTGCTGGGATATGTGTGTTAAATATTTGTAAATGATACATTCGCACATCTTAAAATCACATAAGATCACAGAGTCATAATTTACTTATTCATTTATTGACGTTTGATACTGGGAAAGTCTGACTGGGTAGGTACTCATTTTTAATGGAGGTCCAGGGAGACAAGCTGCAAAGTATTACAAAACATATTAAGAACAATAATTTTACAGTCTTCAAATATAAAAACATCTACAGTTTAAATAATTATACCAAATTAGTCATAATGTGAAAACATTGGTTAATAATAGATGTGACTTATTTAACAATGATTTAATATTTAGAGAAGTATTAGCCAGTTTAGAGAAATTAAAGTTAAGTTAGTATAATACAAGTGAGAATTGGAATATGAAGTGGGAGAAAACACAGAGTTATTAAAAATTTAGGTTGAGTCAATGGAGACAAATTGATTGAAGTAAGGAAGTAAGTGAAGAAGGTGGAGTAAGGAAGTATAAGGTATGAATCTGTAGTTTTTCATGTTAAGGAGTATTATTTATCTGGGGGTGAGCAGGAACAGAGACAGAATTTGGTTAAGAAGTATTTTAAAATAATTTTAAATGACTGAAGGGAGGGTATTGAACTGATAGATATAGCTAACGAGTTTTAGGCCTTAACAACATGGTATGTGTACAGACCATGCCCAGCAGATTTGACAAGTTTGTGGACAGCGAGGAGTATTTGGTCATTGTATTGTAATGACCAAGTAGAAACATAGTTATGTAGAGCCTAAGACATATAAGACAGGTAAATCTGGAGATCATTTATACCTTATTAATACCCGAGATCATAATGTACCACCCACTTCCAGGAGGTCAAAATAGGTCAGTCCAGGAATGAATTTTCAGATGCCCATCCCATGCCATGTTAGTGGCACAACAGGAAGCGCATTCACCTGTGCAGTGGAAATCCAGGTAACTGGATTAATGACACTGCAGTGCAAAATAAAGGGGGTACTGCACTCTTGAGTATTATCCTTCAGGTGAAACATTAAACCAAAGTTCCACATTCTTGAGTAGAGAGTAGGTTTCCTTTATTTAATATAATATAAAACGCATTATTTGCTTATTTATATATATTTGCAAAATGTACAGTATACATTTACAAGCACATATATAGACATTTCTATTTTTTAACTCTCTATCATTTTCTTATAACATCCTCTTTATTTTTCATAATTAGCCTCACTCCTTTCACAACCATAATCTTATTTTTTGCAATATATCCGCAAAATTCCATTTCTCATTAAACAAAATTTCCTTCAGTCCTTCATTCTAAATAGCCTCTATTACATAAAACAAATTCTTATCTAACCTTCTCACATACTCTTTCTTCTTGCTCTTATAATATCAATATGCAATCATATTCATATCTGTATTGTTTATAAGATTAATATTTTCCAAAAGTTTCCCTTCACAGAAATTTCTTCCAGAATGTTGCCCCTCTTTACATTTCAAGAAAACATGCTCTTATGTCTCCACAATATACATGAAGTCTTCAACTTACTTTTTATATGGCATATTCTCCCTTACAGGTAACGTATAGCCTGTCTCCATAGGAATTCCTGACACTCTACTATCTTGATACACGTTTTCCTTACTTTGATGGTTTTAATCACTTTGTCTGGTAAACTTTCCAATGGATTTGTATAATATTATTATTTTATCCCATTATTACGCTACGTTCTATCTTTTTTTCTGTATCATACTTTTTTTTCCGTATTAGTATTGTTCTAGATAAATGTTAATTTCTTCATTTACATATTCTTTTTCTCTTTTTGTTATTCTCATCATTTCCCAGAACGTTTTGTATTTGTATTTAAACATTCTCATGATTAATTTATCTTTCTCTTTCTTCCCAGTTTAATACTCTATACAAGTTTAAAGAAGCCGAATATACACTTGGATTTAGTAACACCAATCCCTCTTCTTCAGTCATATATAACATACCTTTTTTCATTGGGTTTAATTTTGAAACCCATATGAAAGAAAATGTCGATTGTGTAGTTTCCTTTATATTTTTTTTTTTGAGTCCATATAAACATTTGACATGTATGTTATTTTGCGGTTAATAAACATTTTCCTGAATGTTAATCTATACATCCTCCACAGAAGACACATTGCTTTCTTTTCCTTTATAAAACCTTCCCACTGCAACATAATTATATCACTCTTTCCAATATTATCCCTACCAAAAATATGTCACTCATTAAAAAAATATATCTCGCTCTCCAGTTTTCACTAAATCACCCAGGCACTTACTTTTTTTTCTATTCAAGGTCATTCCCATTTCCTTTAAACATCCATTCAAAAAAAGTCAGCTCTTCCCTTCTCCATATTTTGTTCTTAGAAACTACAACTGTACCATCTGCATATATCAGAACTACTGAAATAGCCACTTTGTTTTGCATCACATATCTAACATCTCTCATTTTATAAGCTACTTCACTCACTATCACATTCAATACCAATGCAAACAATATTCCACTCATGGGACAGCCTTCTCTTATACCTCACTTCATGCATATTTCTTAACGAAGCTACACATTCACTGACAAACTTACTATAATATTTTGATGTACTGACATACACATTCCCAATCTATTATCTATTCCATACTTTTGCATAACATTCCACAATGCATCATGTCCTACTGTATCAAATACCATGCCAATATCACCTTCCATAAGTTTCATATCCTCTCTCTTACTTTAATATCAGTGCACAAACAATTTCTCCAATTACAATTCTTGACATCCCTTCCCTTTTATACAATATATGCTTTATTCCATAAATCCCAGATCCTTCCTTACATTTTCATCTGTATTATTGTCATAAAAAATATAAACTGTGTTATTTAGTGTGATGGGTCTCTGATATTTTATTTCATTCTTCTCATCCTCTTTTCATATAAATTTTAACATTCCAGTGGAGAAGTCTTCATAAGCAGCCCTTCAAGTACTCACTCAGTACATTTACAAAATACTCCCTTGGCCAAGCCATTCATTTCTTGTACATTCCATATCTTGTACCATCTGGGCCTTATACTTAATCAAAGTTTACTTTCCTGAGTACTTCATCCACTTCACTAATAGTAATGTGTTTTTCAATTTATTTCTTATCTCTTTCTCTCACTTATCCTTCATTTTACTGTTATACATGTTTTCTAATGCTGCACTACAATACTCATAATTTGTTCGTGTTCTTTTACCTCTCCTTTTAGATTTTTCATGTCCATCATTATACTAATGTCCTCTGTTACTGTTTTAGCCAAATAAGCAGATTCTTCCTCCTTTCCCTTTGTAAAAATATATTTACCTAAACAGTAATACCTTAACTTTTTTTTATTTCTTTACCATTTCTTTTTTCCATATCATAACAGTCTCCTGTATTATTCTTTAATTTCTCTAATACATTTATACATATTTCGTATATTTCACTTTCTCTTCTATTTTTTGCATCATCTTGCCATGGGGAAAAACACTTTTTATACTTCTTTTAAAACTGAATCCACCATTAAGGCTAGTTTTTATAAAAGTCCTTAATGGTTATATGAACCTTTCATAACTGCAATACTTACCACTCTCCAATTTCATCCCATAATCACCTCCATCCATATTGCATCTTCCAAAACCTTCTGATTACACAAAATAATCAGTTTCAGATCCAAGTGCCCATCATCTGTAAGTCCACTGACTTTTGTTCCACACAGCTAATTTACCACATTTTATCACTTCCTATCTTACTGCAGTTACACGTTTCCTTTTTTCACTTTAAACCACCATTACAGTCCCCGCAATTATAATTTCCATTTTAAACATGACAGTAGTCTAAATATTTGATGAAACAGATCATCGCTTTCTTCACTAGTTATATATGCATATAATGGTATAATTCTATAAACATGTTCTTTGTACTTCAAATGAACAAGAGTTATCCTTCCCGTCCTTACCAGTGTTACACCTAGGCCACAATTCCAAAAGACTTGCTGTCGGTGTAAGTGACCAGTTACGCAGAGAGCAGGCTACAAATAGGTGTTTTTGAGTTTGGTCTTACTGTCAGCTTGTTTATAGATGGGCATTACACTGAAGTAATTCACTTACATTGAGAGTAGTTCTTTAAGAACCAGGGCGGACTTGCATCGAGAACAACTCTTTCTTCACTTGTTAGGAATCTTACATCCTCTAACAGATCCATGTCATATTTAGCACAGCATTCCTGTATCCATATACTTCTTACACTGTTAATAATACTGTTCATGTTTACTGAAGCTACTCTAAAGTTGCTTTTCCTTCTTTTTGAGTTTAGGGCTAATATTTTTTAAATTTCCATTTTCGTATTTTACTCATTCCCCAGTTAAATCTTTTTTCATGAGTTTATGTATAAATAATCCTTGAGTCTTATAATCAGATTTTTCAATGGTTAGAACTTAAAAAAAATGTTCGTATCAATCATTTCTCCCGAACTGTCATCCTGCAGCCACTCTCACTTCTCATTTTCCCCTCCATAAAAATAAAACTTGGCAAGTGTTTCACCATGTTTTTTTTTTCACATTTCAAAACAGACACCAACTTCCACTTTCCATTCCAGAAGTTACTCTCATCTCTAGCTTTCACAATATTACCAACAGTTTTCGCAGATACCCTGCTTTCATTTATAACAGTGTCGTCTTCTTGCTCATCCATTAAAAACTGCAAAGTTTTTTTTTATCATTAAAGTTACTAACAGAAAAGAAATAATGTTCCATAGATAAATGAACTTTTTGTTACACAGTTACAGAAATTTCATCAGTCCATCAGTTTCAGATAAGTCACAAAAATACCTAGTACGTTTACCTTCAGTTTTGGGGAGTGGTCTTGATGAATGCATACTAACTACAAATTTCAAGCAATGGTTATTAAAATATGACAGCATTCAGTTACTCTGCCTGTGCATTATGTTTTATTCAAGACATCTTACCTGCCCCTTTGTGTTATTTATAAACAGAGAAGCAGTTCAGAAACATTGTAATTTCTTAAGACTAAACAGAATAAAAATAACCCAAGGTATACGATATGTCATTTTGCTAGTATAAGGCTGTCTTAGAACTGATTATTTTAGCAATGGTTGTTATAAACATCGATTTCACCATGAGCCTATCAGTTTCGAATGTTAAATCACCAAAAGTCTCTGTCCCAATATGTGTAAAAGATTGAATTTCTTCAGCTGTAAATCCCAAAACACTTACCACATTGTGCCATACATAATATCTGTCTATTACAGTGCTGTGTTTTGTTTTTATTTTCACAGTCAGTCTCTCCTTTTTAAAAAATGTTTTAATTATAGTTTGTTGCTGCTCCCCTATTTTGCCTACTGTCACTGCTGCATATTTATTTATTTTTATTTATTTTATTTTATATTTGTTGACCGGGCTAGTCTAGCTGGATATATGTCCATTTTCAGTAGAGGCCCGGGGAGAAAAGCTCCACAAAGTTAAGTACAATAGATCAAGACAAAGATAGGTACAGCATCATTAATGCTAAAGACAGGGCAATTGAAAAGAGGTAGTACATGAAAATATTCAAATACATAGAAAATACACTAATCATGTAAAGTGGAAAAATACACTTTTTTTTTTTTTTTGCAACACACAGTGAAATACATCCATGTTAATGAGAGGCATAGATTATAGGAAGTTTGGTGGAAGAAAAAGGTAAGGGAGGTGGATAAAGAGTTAATCAGGGTTAGTGCAAGAGCATAGCCAGTATTTGTTGAGATACATTTTTAGCTGTGTTTTAAAAAGTGGAAGAGAGGACAAAGAAAGGATTTCTGAGGGAAGTTTATTCCATATTTTGCCAATTGAGTTGGAAAAGAGACAGTCACCTGCAGAATTATTGGGTTTGGTTATATTTATCCATAGTTTGTTGGAAGAGCGTAAATGTTTCAGGTTATTGTATGGTGAGATGAGGCTAGAGAGTATAGGTGTTTTGGTTGGTTGGTATAGGATCTTATGAGCTATTATGAGTTGTTGCAGTGTAAGTAAGTTCTGAAATTCAAGCCATCCAAGATTTCTTAAGTTCAGACAGTGGTGGGTATTGTAAGGGGATCCTGTGGCAAATCGAGCAATATTATGGAAAGATGTTGCTAATTTATTGAGGTTGTTTTTGGAGAGATTAGTGTATATGGGGAAGCATATAGAAGGGTAGAAATCAGGTGTGATCTGGCTAAGGTGGTCCTTGCTTCATGGTGAAAGGAAGGGTTTTATTCTATAAAGGGATCCAATTTTTTTATTAACTAATTTTATTGTGTTATTGATGTGAGTGTCAAAGGTGAGATTATTGTCAATAGTAATACCTAATAGTTTGGTTGTTGAGTCAGGAGTGATGAGAGTGCTATCCATGGCAGAAATAGTGAAGTTTAGTGGGGTAGATCTGCGGGAAGGTGAGAATAATAGTAATTTAGTTTTCTTAGGATTAAGGAGTAGGCAGCGATTAGAGAACCATTGTTCAACAGTGGTAAAAGCTTTTTGAGTGATTGACTGTAGTTCAGTTTGTGACTTAGCAATGCAGATAATAGTAGAATCGTCTGCATATTGTATGCAGGTTGTATGTGGGATAGCTACTTGGAGGTCATTAATAAAGATGGAAAATAGAAGAGGGCCTAAGACAGAGCCTTGAGGTACTCCTAGAGAGGTAGGGAGGAGGTTGGATAGTGCATTTTTCCAAAGAACTGCTTGTTGGCGGTCTTCTAGGTAGGATGTAAACCATGTTAATGAAAGAGGATCAAGTAAGAAAGATTTTGGTATATGCAGAAGAAGTTTGTGGTTTACCATGTCAAAAGCTTTTGATAAGTCTATGAAGATAGAGGATGAAAGGTAATTATTGTTACGGTTGAAGTTAATGGAGTTGGTAAAGGAGAGAAGAGCAGTGGTAGTACTGTGGGAGGGTCTAAAACCATGCTGACAGTTTGCAAGTAGGCTGTTTTTCAGAAGGTGATTCAGTAGTTGCTTGTGGATACATATTTCCATGATTTTAGCTATTGGGGATAGGAGAGCTATAGGATGAAAGTTAGAGAAGTCATTAGACTTACCACCTTTGTGAAGTGGGATGATGTGAGATATTTTCCAGATAGAGGGGAAAATACCTTTGATTAAGGATCTATTTATCAGAATAGAGATGGGGTAGGCAATAGCTTTGGCAGATATTTTCAAGAATTCAGCAGGAAGCTTGTCTGCAGAAGGAGTAGATGGTTTTAGTTTTTGGAGCAATGATAAGATATAGGAGGTAGGTATGGGTTGAAGGTGAAAGGAAGGAGGGTGATTTAGGGAAGGTGAGAGTAGCTTAGAGGTGTCAGGAGAGAGATGACTGGCTAGAGTTTGAATAGTATTAGTAAAGAATAAGTTAAAGTTGTTAGCTGTTTGTATGAGATTCTCTGGGTTGCAGTCCTGTGGGTTAGGTGTGATAGACTGGCCAGGGGATAAGAGATTATTGATTCTGGTCCAGAATTTTTTTGGGTCCTTTTTGGTGGTTTGTTGTAATTGAATGTAATAGTTCCTTTTGTCTAGAAGGATAGCTTTTTTAGTACTGTTTCTAAGTTCTTTGAAGTTTTGGTGGTCAGTTACATTTTTAATGGTACGCCATTTAGACCACAATTTATCTCTGAGGATAATTTTTTGCTTGGTGTTATTGGTTAGCCAGGGTGCTGCTTTAGCTTTGGTTCTGATGGTGTGACTTGGGGCATAATGATCCAGGATAGATAAGAATGTGGAATTAAAATATTCTACAGCTTCATTAAGAGGGAGATTTTTTTAGAGGGGACCAGTTACATTGAGATAATACAGCTATAAATTTGTCAGGGTTAAAATGTTTTTTTGAACGTAGTGTTCTATATGTGGTAGGTAGTCTTAGGTTGGTTCTATGCCTAGTGACATAAATAAGTGAGTGGTCACTTAGGGCATCAGTGAGAGTACCTGATTGATAGGTTTGTTGAGGAGTATTTGTAAGGATCCAGTCTAAGATGGATTCTTTATTGCTGGTTGTATTAGTTCTGGTAGGACTATTTATTAGTTGTGTAAAGCCATGAAGGTTGATATAGGAGGTAGGGTTTGAAGTATTGCAGGAAAGCCAGTCAATGTTGAAATCACCTAGGACTATTGTTTCTTGAGGGAGGGAGTTTGCAAGTGAGCTGAGGATACATTCTAGTGTATTGATGTTGTTACCTGGGGAAAGGTAGATACATGTAATGTATAAGGCTTTTGTACTGTTGATTTGAAGTTTAGAGCTAAGAATTTCAGCATGATTATCAGGGATAAGTGTATGATCTAAAATACTAATTTGCAAATGTGCTTTATAGAGAATTGCAACACCTCCACCCTTTTTTGAAGTACGGTCTAGTCTAAGAATATTATACCCAGGTGGGGTGATTTCATTGTCTTTGATGGTTGGCTTTAGCCATGTTTCGGTTAGACATAAGATATCGACTTGTTGGGTTTCTAGAAGGGCATGAACTTGAGTGGTTTTATTACAAATACTCTGTATGTTCAGATGAGCAATATAGAGAGAGTTTGTAGATTTAGTGGGTGTAGAGAGAGTTTGTACATTTAGTGAGTAAAGTGGAAGTAGAATTGTCTTGTTTATTGTGGTGCTTAGAATTGGTATGATGTGGCCCTGGGTTAGGATTGATATCTCCATCCATCAATAAGTGAAGGAATATATAGTCTTTTGAGTGGAGAAGTTTTTGAAAGGAGTCTAGGAGTTTCCGAGATTTTGGTTTGCTTAACTTTAAATGTTCTAGTCTGTGGTATTTAGCTAGAAGTTATTTGGGTTGAGTAGTTTGGTTAGAGAAGGTAGGAGTCACAGATGAAATAGGTGAAGAGGTATGTTTGGGTAAATAAGGAAGAGTGGAGTAGAGTGGGTATTCATAAAAGGTTAAGAGGTAGGTAGCGATGAGGCAGGAGGTAAATAATATTAAGATAAGTGGTTTTAGTTGTGAGGGGATAGATGTTCCCATTTTTGAGAAGTGGAGGTTTGTTGGAGGTAAAAGGGTAGGTTATAGCTGTGGCAAAGGAGGAGTCTCTTTGTTGAAGTGAGGAGGTAGGATGAAGGTAAAGTTAATTAGTGGGTGTGTTAAGAATTATAACTATTTAGGTGATTGGATGATAGGTATGGATGTGATTGGGTGGTTAAGATATGGGTGTGGTCATGAGTGCTATTTAAGTAGGAGCACTGGGGTGGGTGGGATTTGGGGGTAGGGTAGGGGAGCGGAGTGAGCCCGAAGGGCGAACGGAGCGGGTAGAGACAAAAGAGTGTAGAAGCAAGGAAGACCATCAGAAAAGTGAGAGTGAACAGCAGGTGAGTGAGGAGTTAGAGAATGTAGAAGTAATTTACCAGGGGAATGTAGAGTGCTTCTAGGCAAGATTAATTTATCAGGGTAGTGTAAGGTACAAATGCAAATAAGAAAAGTAGGATTGAGTTAGTTAACGCTGTTAAGAGGGTAGGAAGATGTAGATAATGACAGAGTGGGGATGAGGCTAGAGAAAAGACAAAAGAGTGAAGTGAGATAGGAGGTTAAGTAATGAGGCCTTTGTGGTAGAGATACTGAGCAGTAGGGGTAAGGCGCCACCTAGTGGCCAGGAAATAGATTGCTACAGATCCTTTGTATTGGAGGGGGTAGGCTACAGGCCAGGGGAGGTAGGGAGATGTAAGACACCCAGGTAAGTAGAGCACGTCAAGGAGTAAATTAGGTGGAAACTTCAGGAGAGAGAAGTTTAGTAGGTTATAGGCTGCTGGCTATCTGTAAAGGGAGACTTGGCTGGTATAACAGGCTCTTTAGCTATAAGTAATGGTAAAAAGTCAGGTATTGTTGACAGTACATACGTTCTCTGATTTTAAAAAGGCTGGCTCTCAGGGAGCAGGTGGTATTTTCAGAGTCCACGCTAGTTTCCAGAGACTATCCAAGGGGGGTTTGCAAGTTTGTAGGTTCTGAAGGCTCAGGTTCACAAGGGTTCTCTGATTTTAAAAAGGCTGGCTCTCAGGGAGCAGGTGGTATTTTCAGAGTCCACGCTAGTTTCCAGAGACTATCCAAGGGGGGTTTGCAAGTTTGTAGGTTCTGAAGGCTCAGGTTCACAAGGGTTCTCTGATTTTAAAAAGGCTGGCTCTCAGGGAGCAGGTGGTATTTTCAGAGTCCACGCTAGTTTCCAGAGACTATCCAAGGGGGGTTTGCAAGTTTGTAGGTTCTGAAGGCACAGGTTCACAAGGCTGGTTACATGCAAGCTCCCAGACAGAAACACACAGCAGCCAGTTAGATAGTTAGGGGTATCTAAGGGGGTACCTTAGGTATACCTAAGGTATCTTAGGGGGATATCTTACCGCATTACCTGCTTCCACCAGACATGGACTCTTTGCCTTTCTGTCACTGTTTCAGAAGTTTTAATTGTTGCTTTCTCTGCTGTCACATACTTCCATACTTATCTGTACATAAATGTTTAACTTACGTGCTTTTTTTTTCATCTGAAATGCCTGCACGTTTAATATGTTTAGACTACATGAATCTCACTTTTGTAAATCATTACCTAGGGTTTGAAATGTTATGTCTTTTTTTTATTTAACAAATTGTATATTATTTTTGTATTTTTCACTGTTCTACTGCTTTATTTACTTTTGTATAACTATTGTAAAATTGTCTATATCCTGTGGAGCTTTCCTCTCTGGGCCTCCACTGAAAACGGGCTCTTCCAGGCCCAGTGGACTATCCCAGTCATCAAACTGTAATAAATAAATGACTGTCACATGGACCATCCTAACTGTGCTTTAATGTTAAAACTTACATATTTTTGACCTTTTTATAATCAAAAGTTAGACCAGATTTGCTTACATTCTGGTGAGAGTAGAGAGAACGTGTGTCATTTTTTCTATCCCAGGATTGCTTAAAGGAAGGAAAAGTGTATCCTTTCTAACTGGCCAGAAAGTGTTTAGGTTTTTTTTTTTTTTTTCTCAGCTGTTTTATTTGCAGTGGTGGTTAGCAGCGCCCTGTTTAGAGGCAGGTACTTAGAATTGAAATCTTCCTTATAAAACTACCCTTAACATTTCCGTGCACATAGCTGCACAAAGACCATTTATTTGCAGATTGAGGAGCACTGCCTCACAAGTTTAGTCTGAGATGGTGCTAATTATAGTCTATACTCTTACAGCAGCTTAACTAGCCATCAGCCAGATCTGCCTTGTACCTCCCTGTTGTAGATTATGCTATAAGGATCTGTGGATATGAATATGCGCTTTACTGCTATCTCTGTAGCTTGTTTGGTAGATTTAGACATCCTGAGGTCATAGAGCAGTTGTCTCCTGCTTATTCCCAACGACCTAATTTTAAACAAACTGATACAGTATGTGAGAGATGTAGTTACACAGAGTCACTGGTGGCAAGGCTCTTATATGCAAACATTTTTAATACCAAACAGGTTGTCAGTAACAAGCACACTGCACACATCACACATAATATGGACCTAGCAAACACACTACACACATCACACATAATATGGACCAGACACATAGGGCCATATATGCTGAGGCTCCTAACTATAATCTTCCTTAACCCAAAAGACCTCTTAGATGTTGCAGTCACAGTATGTATCCTCAGCAACCTCATAATCACCCAAAACAAGACTTGATGCAGCACATATGACCACATCTCACAGTGTCTTAACTTCTAAGCCCATAAGGCAAACCACTACACAACCCAATATTGGGAGACTCACAGATGTCCTACTCACCAGGCTGAATAAGGAGAGGGTCATTCAGTTGCCTATCAGGAGCCAGGATCTATCAGATTACGCATGCATATACTCAGATCACTGAACCATAAGTACCAGTATGACTCAGTCATAGTACATGTGGGTGTAAATGACTTGAGACTTACCTCCCTGGACTACATTAAGAGAGACATTATGGAGCTCTTGGTGTATATGTATCAGTCCAATATGAGCCTATTAGCATTTTACCTCCTCCAAGGATGATGCCACAATGTAAACAGAAGATAATTGATTTTAATATTTACCATAGTTTTAAGTGGCATTTGGAGGGGGTACAATATTTGCCAATTTGGGAGCATATGATTGCCAGATCACATAGCTTTGCAAAGGATCTTCTGCACCTGCTCCCACTAGGCTTTTGTATATTGGCTAAATTCTTGTTCTCCCCATAGTGCCATTAGTAGGCATTGACAGCCTGGTAAATCATTTGACATTGCAAAATCAAGCCACCAAAATCTAAAGGTGTTATTGATCAATTCCAGCAGTCCAAACAAGAATCTTCATTGCCTGCAAGCTCTCCTCACCCTGGAGAATGTAGACATTTGTGCAGTTAGTGAGACTTGGTTTAAAGCAAAGGTGAGCACCCCGGCAGTGCAGAGCTATAATGGCTTCCAAACATTTAGACCACCTAATGCACAGGAAGGGAGAGAAGATGGACATGTTTCTATTTACAACAAAAACAAACACTTCAAAGCTGGTCAGTCAGTATTGCACTCGAATTTATCCATGTACAAATTACTGTATCCTTGCCATATTCATGGCCAACTTTAACTACCCCACTATAAACTGGGAATATTACACATACCCCTAGCATGCAGACCAAGAGATTCCTGAACTTTGTAAATACTAATGCCCTGGACCAGCTAGTATGTACACCCAAAAACTCGAAAACATCATTGTCCTGATCTTAACAAACATGGGCGGATGTTATACCCTCCATAGTGAAATGTTCTCAGTAGTCAGGTTGGACCATATAGCTGTCGCCTTTGAAATAAAAATAAAACCCAGGTTTTGTGTGAATCATGGAACTTTCAGAATTATTTTAAAGCAAGTTTCTTACTATTAAGTGACACTCAGCCCCCCCCCCCCCCCAGAAAATACCACTATTTAAATGTAACCATTCAAGGAGATCCTGTATATTAACACTTGCAAATAGACAGCTGTACCAATTTGGAAAAAGTGCAGAATAAATGCAAAAAACAACCTACCCTGGTGAAATGTCATTATCAATAATTGTTTTGCAAGAGGAAGAAAATCATGGCAAAAATTAGGAGCAACAATGCCCATCAAAGTACTCACTCCATCATCAAATTTAACAAGCAAATCAAGGGGCTAATCAAATTTACCAAAGGCATATTAGAGGTAAAACCCCCACACGCCAAGGACAGTCACAAAGCTTTCTTCAGCTTTGTCCACAACATCAAAGGTAATGCACAACATTACATCACATTAATAGTAAATGGTGACACCTGGCTGAGCTGTAAGATGTAGCAAATCTCCTGGCTGAAAATGTTCACACTAATTTTATCCCTCTTTCTCAAGGCACACCTCTGGAAATATCGATAACTATAACAACCCAAACTTTCACTAGGGAACAGGTTGTCAAAGCACTGTCCAAAGCCACGAAAACTACATTGATGGGCCCTGATAATATCCCAGGATGGCTTCTTAATAACATGAAACATGAACTATTTACCCCACTAGAATCACTATTTAACCTCATCAGAAGAGAAGCAGTTTTCCAGCTCCACAAGGGGAGGTCATTCATGGACCCAGGGAACTGTCTGGAAATGTTCTATGAAAACAAGGAACATTCAAATATTGGATCCAATTCAGTTCGGGTTCGTCAAGGGCAGCTCACGTCTACTGGCCCAGTGGACCATCCCGGTAAACAAATGCAGTAAATAGCTAACTAAATAAATAAATAGTCCTGTGTAGACTGCATCAGTAACTTGTCCTCCCTAATCAGTCTCGTACAAGCTGCTAGGAGGCAACCTATACCTGGCCTACAAAGCATCCTCTTATCTGATATTAATGGGCTGCAAAATAAATAGTAACAGAAACACCTGATAAAGGGAGTTAAATCTGTTGGCTTCCTTATTATTTGCAGAAATGAAAAATGTAAAACATGTAATTTATGAATTTTTACAGAATATCTATACATGCACACATAGACAAGAAATGTGATGCAGCCACTCAATCAGAATTTTGGAAGGTAAAGGCAATAAAACACATAGAGATGGAGAAAACATGTGGACGTCAGCAAACAGTCTTAGGTAGTCATGCCTAAATACTAGACCCCGGTGGTCTAAGACAGAGGTCTTATCCACTGAGCTACTTTGCTATTCAGTGAATAAACTATTTTTGTATTTTTATATTTTCACATTTTTAAAGAATGTGCAGTCAAGTTTCAATGGCTACATAACCGAAAATATGAAAGTAGTCAATGCAGTGCTGTTATCTACAAAACATTGCTGCATTAAATCTAAAACGTACATTATTTACCTGTTTGCTTTCGGTGCTTCTAGTTTGATTTGCTTGATGTTGTGTTTGCTGATCTAGCTTATAATTCCCTAGTATATGAAATAAGAACAGAACAAAACCTATGCTGGGAAATTCATCTTAAGGTTATTACTGCAATGTCTAGTCTGTGTCACGAGCTTATATATTGGAATACTGTTATGTCAATCTTCTTCTCTGTGACCTTTTCTGTAATGTGAAGCTACCCACTTTTCAATTTCTCATATTGCACTACGAAGCCATATATATTATTGACTATTATTGACAATAATGCTGTCTTAAGTATTTTTTGGAAACAGGATGATACTAAGAAGCCTGACAACTCTTTGTATGTTTATATGAAAGCATTTAACAAAGTAGTTGGGTTCTCCATATTTGAAAAGAGTGACAGAATACTGTGATTTTTTTTTTTTTTTTGCATATATTGCACAGATTTTTTTTTTCTTTTAGACTTTAAAGTCAGTGAATGTATGCATTTGAAATCATTCATACAAGCAGAGGTGTTATTACTGACTTACATGGATAAAAGATCTATATCAGACTGAATATGTCTGGCATTAATAACACATTCGGACCTATGAGGAGCCATTAGTATTTTGTACAAAAATACAAATAAAAGAATGCAACTCGAACACAAAAATATGACAATTCAGAGTACACATGCTAATCTTTTTCAGTACCAATTTTACTAAGGTATCGAAATGTAGGGTTCAAAATCCAAGGTTTGTATAAATAGAAACCTCCTTAATGTCCTTCTGCAGCTGACATGGAGTTGATTATATAGTATTCAGGGTCAGAGCAGATGAATCCTGCTTTGAGTTTGCTTTGTTTTCCCATTTAAAACATTGCATACACAGTATTCTTGCAGTAAATTTCAACTGCCCACTACCGTCTTTTCTGCCAGTAACTTTACTATTAGTTCAAAACATGATTGCTGATACATTCTTAGTGTATTTTGTCATCACACTTCTTTGTGTTGGGTGACAGTGCGAGAAGTGTACATGGCTTTTACCAAGGTGTCATGTTTTTTTTTTTAACTTTAATTAATGACACAAAGTTTATCGATGACACTCTGTGCACTTTTGTGGTGCAAAATTATAAGTCTGCACTGATGCTTGTTTGTTACCAGGGAGATCCAACTGGGCCATGAAAGGCCCCTTTTCAGAATAGGCCTGAGGAGAAAATCTGTAGCATTATGCAAACAGTAGAAACTATTTATATAATTAATAATATGCATCACTTGTCAAGGAAGTAATAAAAAGATAGTTGAAATATTATTAATCGAATATGACATGTCAGTAGTACAGTGTATATGTGGTGTGGTGCAATATGCAGTGGACAGTAGGATGAAGGAAGATAAGATGAAGATGAGGGAGTATGTAGCATTAATATAGAGTAACCAGATGGAAGAAGCGGAATGATATGGACAGAATATGGACAGAAGACAGTAGGAGTACAGAGACAACAGGACAAGGAAGTAGAGAGTAGAAACATGAACTGAAGAGATATAAAGAGATCAGGAAGCGAATGTTATAAGGTGAAGATGTGTGGATGGTGAGTGGAAAGTGATGGAGGAATGATATGTAGAAGTCTTTGGAGGGGGAAGAACTAAGGGTAAGAGACAGAGTATAAAATGGTAAGGTTAGTGGGGGGGGGGGCAGGAACAAGAAAGGCCAAATTTTAAATCTTTAATTTAAATCGGTATGCTCATTTTCTAGTTGTACTGTATGCCTTGATGTTTTTTATGTGTTGTAAAGAATTGATGCGAAATACTATACTATCGATTAGCTGTCATGTAAGGCAGAAGTTAACATGCCTCACAACTCTTGATTATTCTAAAGTTTGGATTTCAGCTGGTGTGACTTCTGAACTGAATCTACACATCCTTAGAGCAAGTTTTTGTTGATGCAACAGTTTTCTCCTACATCCTGAAAAGCTTCCTTTTCACTGACTGTAAAGTGTAAGCCATGTGTGAGTGATTATGGGTGTGTTCCCAGCATTCCACTGGCTGTCTGTACAAAATTTGAATATTAAAATGTTAACATACTTTATTTGTCTTTAAGGCTTTCAGCTGGTGTTCTAGAATGCATTACTTGATGAGTTTCCATTCTAAACATAGTCTTCAATCCTGGATTTTGTTTCACAGTAACATAAGTGTTTTAATAAGTTGTAGTCAGCAGCAGAACTAGATAAAACATTAAAAATAACAAAGAATAAACCAAATAAGAAGAAATACCACAGACAAATAAATGAATCTGAGCAATAAACTGAAAAGAGTAAGCATAAATGTAAAATACTTGCTCAGAATCCAAACCAGGCACTTCGTTCAACTATGAAAATGCTGTTTATGCCAACAATAATACAAGTCTAAGTCTATTCAGACCAGTCTAAGCAACATAAAGCTGATAGCAAATTAGGATAATGCAGCACATAAAGTTCTCCAGACAGGAAGCAATAATTCCAAGTAGGTAAACCTACAAATTCTCATTGGACTATTCCCAAATAATTGATTGTCTCTTCAGACCAAACCAGATGTAACCATGTGAAGAATCAAATCCCACAGAAGTATTAAAACCAATTAATCCTTTATTGACATATGTTCGGTAAGCGCTTTCGCCAAGCGGCTTTTTCAAACCATTAAAAAACAGTGACTGTAGGCTTCTTTTTATACCTTTCAAACATAATTGATTAATTGAAACTATTCAGTCATCAATCAACTATATAAAGGTACATTCTACTAAATAAAGACATTAAAATGAGAGTTCTCTCTAAACAATAAATAATGCATAAATATATACACATATAAAGAAATATATATAAAAAATGTATACAAACTATAAAGTTATTACAAAAATCAAATAATTCTTTAGTAAAATGTAACTTATAATTGATTCTTCTACTTTTAAGTATAGGTTTTAATGGAATTTTAAAATTAAGGCCAGGGTATATATGAGCTTGTAACCTAATGATCCAGTTCATTTCTATTCGCTCATTGTGGTTTCTGATGTCACCACCTCTGTGACTAGGTACATTGACATAAACAACTAAAAATTTAAAGCTGTGTGTGGTATCATTTTCTAATACATGCTTCGAGAGATCATTAATATTAGATTTTATACGGATTTGATAAAAATGCTCCCTTATTCTGTCTTTTAATTTTCTGTCGGTCTTACCGACATAAAAGGCAGGACAGGATGTGCAGCTAGCAATGTAAACTACATGTTTCATGTCACAGCTTGCATTGACATTAAATTTAAATACCTTAGATGTAGTTGGATGTATACACATGTTGATAGTAGAGATATAGGAACAAAAATTACATCTATTACATGGGCAAGTACCAGTATAAATAGTACTTCCATGATAATATTCCTGATTAGAAAAACATAAAAGTCTATGTAAATTCTTTTTATTCCTAAAGAGGAATTGTGGTTGTTCACCCACTATCCCCCTAATAACCGGATCTACGGTTAAAATACTCCAATGTTTATAAAAACTCTCCTTAATAAAATTTAATATCTTGTGTATAGAACATTGACATTTTCTGCTGTTTTGCCATATTTACATTTACGTCTGTTTTGGTAGCGCTGTATATTTCATTGCCCTGCTCCGAAAAAATCGGATATGCCCTGTCCTGTCTCTTTACTTCCATACTTCCTATGTACCAATCTGTCATGTAAATTGCTCAATTCTATTTCGAAATTAGTTTGAGCAGGATTTAATCTCGAAGCTTGAATGGCTTGTCCCTTTATAATATTACTAAATATATGATTAGGATGCATACTGTGTCTATGTAATAAAGTATTTTTATGGCTCGATTTTCTGTGCACACCTGTAACAGGAGCAGAATTAGATGAGTTTCTGCAACAGGTCAATTCACATATTTTTTAAAGTTCACTATGATAGCATCAGCAGAACGTATATCGTTTTTAGATTCATCTATTGAATGCTTAAGCAGTGGCAAACTGAATACAGGTGTGCACAGAAAATTGAGCCATAAAAATACTTTATTACATAGACACAGTATGCATCCTAATCATATATTTAGTAATATTATAAAGGGACAAGCCATTTGAGCTTCGAGATTAAATCCTGCTCAAACTAATTTCGAAATAGAATTGGGCAATTTACATGATAGATTGGTACATAGGAAGTATGGAAGTAAAGAGATAGATGCTAGTTTCAAACACATAGAGAGAGTCTTAGGCAGGACAGGGCATGTCCAATTTTTTCGGAGCAGGGCAATGAAATATACAGAGCTACCAAAACAGACGTAAATGTAAATATGGCAAAACAGCAGAAACTTTCATTGTTCTATACGCAATATATTAAGTTTATTAAGGAGAGTTTTTATAAACATTGGAGTATTTTAACCATAGCTCCGGTTATTAGGGGGATAGTGGGTGAACAACCACAATTCCTCTTTAGGAATAAAAACAATTTACATAGACTTTTATGTTTTTCTAATCAGGAATATTATCATGGAAGTACTATTTATACTGGTACTTGCCCATGTAATAGATGTAATATTTTTTCCTATATTTTTACTATGAACGTGTTTATACATCCAACTACATCTAAGGTATTTAAATTTAATGTCAATGCATGCTGTGACATGGAACATGTAGCTTACATTGCTAGCTGCACATCCTGTCCTACCTTTATGTTGGTAAGACCGACAGAAAATTAAAAGACAAAATAAGGGAGCATTTTTATCAAATCCGTATAAAATTTAATATTAATGATCTCTCGAAGCATGTATTAGAAAATGATACCACACACAGCTTTAAATTTTTAGTTATTTATGTCAATGTACCTAGTCACAGAGGTGGTGACATCAGAAACCACAATGAGCGAATAGAAATGAACTGGATCATTAGGTTACAAGCTCATATATACCCTGGCCTTAATTTTAAAATTCCATTAAAACCTATACTTAAAAGTAGAAGAATCAATTATAAGTGACATTTTACTAAATAATTATTTGATTTTTGTATGTCCATAACTTTATAGTTTGTATACATACTTTTATATATATTTCTTTATATGTGTATATATTTATGCATTATTTATTGTTTAGAGAGAACTCTCATTTTAATGTCTTTATTTAGTAGAATGTACCTTTATATAGTTGATTGATGACTGAATAGTTTCAATTAATCAATTATGTTTGAAAGGTATAAAAAGAAGCCTACAGTCACTGTTTTTTAATGGTTTGAAAAAGCCGCTTACAAAAGCCACCGAACATATGTCAATAAAGGATTAATTGGTTTTAATACTTCTGTGGGATTTGATTCTTCACATGGTTACATCTGGTTTGGTCTGAAGAGACAATCAATTATTTGGGAATAGTCCAAAGAGAATTTGTCGGTTTACCTACTTGGAATTATTGCTTCCTGTCTGGAGAACTTTATGTGCTGTATTACTCTAATTTGCTGTCAGCTTTATGTTGCTGAGACTGGTGTGAATAAACTTAGACTTATACTATTGCTGGTATAAACAGCATTTTCATAGTTGCACAAAGTGCCTGGTTTGGATTCTGAACAAGTATTTTACGTTTATGCTTATTAAAAATAATCTTTAAATTAGAAAATAGAAAATATGGTTGTTAAAATATTTGCAACAATGTTATGATGTCTGTTTATAAGAACCCAGTTATCTACTCTACTCAGTGTTGGAAGGAGGCAAGTAGACAGAATTTCCTGGTCTCACTGGACTGATCTACATTCATGCTATCACCCCAGTTACTCTTTGATAGCATAATGTGAATTCTGGGTTTTTACAACAGCCATCAAATGTGATAACAGAGGCAGTCATATCCTTGTCTCACCATAAACAGTATGAGTACTAACATTCAACAAAGTGTAACCTATTAAATGTTATTTTCCTGTTTGTGTCTTCTAGAAAACTTATTTCTATGGCTTGTTTTACTTTATACAGCTGAATTATGACATCAGAGATGTGCAAATCAGAGTTTCTCCTTTTTAGTTATTTTTTTCTCATCTTGCTATAATTTTGAAGCCATGGAGTTATTATATATACAAGTAAAGTGGTGTATGGAAATTTTCCTCGACAGGAAAGATATAAAGGCTTTGCCATCCTGCAAAAAAGTCATCATCATCATCATGAATGCCCATTCTCACATTTTTTACAGGAAGTCAGAGTACCCTGTCAGCTGTCACCATCTCTGTTTCTATTCAGTGCCATTCTATTAGCTGCTCATGTCTGACTGCCGCAGGACTTCTCTCACACAATCCATCCACCTCTTCACTGGAAACCTTTGTTTCCTCTTGCCTTCCTCCTGTCTATCTCAGTTTTTTTCACCAGATTGTCTTATGCTTTTCTGCAGTTGGGCCTGAATCTCCATAATGCATTCTCTTTTACCTTTCTGCAATTGCAGCTACTGTGCCTTCTGCTCTGATGCCTTCATGTCTTCATCTGTCGCATAGTGTGCATTCTGCTACCTGTCTCAGGCATTTCATCTCTGTCTTCCTCAGCTGCTCTACCTTCAGTGCCCAGTTTTCTGTCCCATATAGTAGTGCTGGTCACACCACTGTTTTCTGCATCTTACTTTTCAGTTTCTTTGGCATTCTTTTGTCATACACTACACCGGACAATGTGTGCCAGATGGCGGCAGCCTCTTTTATTCTAGCTTTGACCTCCTCATTCAGACTTCCCTTCTCCTTAACCTCCCCTCCCAGACACTTGAATCTGTTAACCTATTTCACTGTCTTCTCTTCTTCTTCTGATTTCCCCCATTTACTGCCATTACCACTGTCTTATCTGTGCTTAGTTTCATCCCATGTGCCTTCAGTTTTGCATTCCATTCCCCTACCCTTTGCTGAAGTTCTTGCTCAGAATCTGCCTGTAATGCCACATCATCTGCATACAGCAGCTTTGCTGATCTGTCTCTCCCAGACTTTTTTTAATATAGTCCATCACCAGTATAAACAGCAGTGGGCTCAGAGCTGAACCCAGATACACCCCCACTTCCACTGGCTTACCCCTCTGTAAAAATAACATTGTTTTTACTTGAGTCATTGGCTCCTTTTAGACAACCTGCACTCATTTTTACCAATGCTTCTGGAACTTCCAACCACTGTAGGTCTGTCCAAATCAGCTTTCTTGGGACCATGTCATATGCTTTCTCCAAGTCTCTTCCCTCATCTCGATCTTCTTCTCAATTATCTTTTCATTGCAAACATTGGGTCAGTTGTGCTGAATCCTGATCTAAATGTGAACTGCTCATCTCCAATCATGCTTTCTCCTACTCTGCATACTCATTTGTCAGTAACCCTCTCCAGAACTTTCATGAAGTGTGACAGGAGTTTGATACCTCTGTAGTGCACACAGTTTTGAATGTCCCCTTTGTTCTTAAACAATGTTACTGGTATGCTTATTCTCCAGTCTTCTGGGATATACCTCTCTCTCTCTCTCTCTCTCTCTCTCTCTCCATACTGCTATGAGTGCCCTCAGGAGCCATTTCTTTCCTATATCACTCAACATCTTTATCATATTCTATGTGACCTCATTTTAGCCTGCTGCTTACCCTGACTTAATTTTCCTTAGTGCTGTTCTTACTTCTGTGTGGTGGGTTCCTTCTCTTCTTTCCTTGTAGGTTTAATTGGTGTGCTCCCCTTCCATTTGCTCTGATGTTCTGTGAACTGGTGAGTAAGTTGCTGTTGACATCCCTTAGGAAAGATATCTGGCTGTATTCTTTATCTTTCTGTCTTTGCCTTGCAACCTGATAGAGTTTCTTTGTAACATCTACTGAGTCACTTTCTAAAAGTTGGTTGTAGGCTTCTTATGCCTTGTTCTTTGCTATTGCAGTTCTTATCATAGCCTCTTTGTTAGCCAGCCAGTACTCTTTCCTTGCTAGGTCCTTACCTGGTCCATCTTTTTCTGTCTTCCACTTTTTCCTGCACTACTACTTTCTTTTGATGACTTCCTGGACTTTTGCATTCCCCCACCAGCTTACCTTATGTACCTTATTTCCATACCTGGTTCAGCCACCTATCTGTTCTGTGGTTCTCAAACATATTGTTTTGAGACACTTCCATTCTTCTTCTTCAACTCCACTTATCTCCTCTTCTTCTTGAGGGGCTAGAGCTCTGAGTAATTCCTTGAACTGTTGCTCTTACTCTCCAGGCAACTTCCAGGTCTCTTGACCTCAGAGCCTCTTCTGACCACTGCTTCCAACAGATGGTGGCAACCAGTGGGCTGACGGTTTCACTGGGGATGACTTTGCAATCATGGATTCTACCCAAGTGACCTTTCCTTACTAGGAGGAGGTCTACCTAATCTGCATGTTGGCCAGTCATGTATGTCATCTTGTGACTGCCTGTCTTGCTCAGCCTTGTGTTGACCACCATCAACGTATTTTCCAGACAGAAGTCTATAATGGCCTCTCCTTCTATATTCCTGTTGCACTACCCATGTGGACCCATGCAGTCCTTATATCCTGTTCTGTCTGTCCAGATGTGTACATTCAGGTCACCCATTATCAACACTAATTCATGTTGTCTTGCTTTATCTAGAAGGTTCTAGTCAATAATGCAATTGTTGTCAGAATGCACTCTTTTTTCTCATTATCACAACTCTGATGTGGGGCGCAGGCTGAGATTATGAATACTGTCCTAACATTACACTGGAGTCTGATTGCCATGAGTGTCACTCATTCTGATGACATCCCTCACTGTTCCTGAAGGCCCTCCCTCTCCACAATTCCCACACTATTTCTGTCTGGTCCTCCTCCTGAGTGGTAGACTCTGGATCCGAAGGCATGTGGCTTTGCTGCACTTGCCTTCTATCTTGTCTCCTGGATACATAGGTGTCCAGCATCCTTCTTACCATCGTGTCATCTACTTCCAAGCTGTGTCCTGTCAGTGAGCCTACATTGAGCATAGCAATTCTTAATTCATATTTGGCAAGTTGATGTTGAGCTTTCCCTCAACAGAACTATCCCAGGTAACCCAGGCTGGGCAAATGGATACCATCTGGCCAATAACTTATTGATCCAGGGCTGCTGGGCTTTATGGTGAGCACACACTGACCAGCAGGTGGACATATACCAGTACACCCCTTCTATTGTTAGCATGGGTCCCAGATGTAGGATGGCGTAGGCTGGGACCTCAACCCTCTTATCACTGGCAAATACCCATGACCATTTGGCATCATTAGTCAACACTATCGAATCACCTAGACCCATATTTTACATCATCCCATCCAGTGGCTATCTCTGCCACAGCAGCAAAAAAATATTTTAAAGTAATTGCAGGCTACTGTTTTAGTGGGTAGTGGCTGTATTTACAAAGACTCCCTTTCTGCACCATGCTTAACTTGTGTGTTCTTTGAAACTTATTATCTTACTTAACCATTCCTGTACTGACCTTATCTTGGCAGCAGTGTGTACATCTGTAAAGAAAATGTGTAAACACATGAATGTCTTCATGTTTTGCCTGAAAATGGCTGGATAGAATAGTGTTCTGCCCTTCCAGGTTAACAGATCTAAATAAAATGACCTAAAATATATGTCAAATGTGGTCAGTCAATATATGGCTTTCCAAAAGGTGTCATGGTTTGTAAAAAAAAAAAGCAATATTTAGTTTACACATTAAAAATATAATCCTTTTCTTAAATGTATGTCTCCAACAGCATTTACTGCCACAACTGATATCACAGATACCTCAGGGCACTTTGTTCTTTAGTTTAGTTCCTTGCCAAGGAGTGCTAACTGTAGATATTACATATTGCCTTTGTCAACGTGGCTTTTTAGATGGTGACCTATCTTTCTCTTACACTGTAAATGACATGCTATTAGGTGATTTGGTAATTTCCTAAACTGTTTGCGTGTGTCAGTGCTGTTTGTGATCGATGAATCTGTCTTGTGATATACTGACATCCTGAAGAGAACCGCATCCTTACCTTGCATCTCTGGTTGTAGGAATAGGGTCTGCATCCTTAATCAGTATAAAGGATAATCCTTGTGTGTAAGGTCAAAATCATTGCCCCTGCATGAATAATAACTCTGTGGGTCCTGCTTGTTGAAAGTGCCAGTGAAGATGAAAAAGGAGGTTTTTCAATCTATGACCAGTAATGCCTGTCCAAATTACTTTGAAACTACCATGGTCTAGTCCAAAGTTTGAGTCATTGGGGTGGACGGGGGTTTTGATTTGAGCTTACAAGGTATAGGAGGGCCTGAGATGAGAATGGCCTTTGTTCCTAAAAGGAAATGAAATTGTGTGAAATTAGTTGTGGATGGGCTGGCATATCTATCTTTAGTAAGATTTAGAATGCCACCTGCTTATCCTTTTAGTAACTTCAGTAGACTGGCCTGAGATATCTAAATTAAAGGCTCAACCAACTCTGAATGAGTGGGAGGTATACAATTGTAGACCAATGCCTAAGTGAACTAGGACTTATCTAATCTGCTTGGAAAGGTGACCTTGAGTCCTTCAAGAGTGGAAAACACTAAACTGTCAAAGCTTACTTCCCAGAGAGTTTTCCTCAAGCTGCTGGTCATGAAAGGAGGCGATTGTTTCTTTGCAAGCATACTTGGTGGCCATGGCCCAGCTGATCTCTTTTGATCAGGGAATCCAGATTAAAACTTCCTCCTGTGTGAAAACTGCACCCACTTCCGTTAGCCTGCCTAACAATTCATTAATGCTAAAAGCACCAAAGTGTAACTAGGAAAACAGTGTGGCCCATACACAGCAACTCTAATATGAGTCAGATCGGGAGCACAAGCTGATAAGAATGGATTTCATTAATGATGAACCTATAGGATGCCTTCAGTTATGGGTGGCATTCTTTTCCATAGCCCACCCTTTAAAGACTCTCAATGTTTTGTATGGTCTGGAATGTGTATCTTTGGTTTACCTTTATATTACCAATATGCACAAGTTCGATCCCAAGAAGGTCGAAAGTACAATTTCAAAATCACAGAATGTCAGAAAAAAATGGTCCGAATTTGCAATGAGCGAATCCACATTGGTATTCGCTCATTGCAGATTCAACATTCCAGGTACTGATCACACTATAGCAGGGATCGGGAAATGGACCCTTTTCCTCACTGTAGTGTGATCCCGGAATTAGTATATTAAAGTAGGGGGATGTGTAGTGTAATTTGCAGTTCGAAAATCATCGAATCTGGTTTTCCATATTTTGATTTTTGAACTTTGGTGATGTTCGTTTGATTTTCCCAGTTTAAAGTCGCACAATAGTTCGTTCATAGTTGTCATTCTTGGTAATATAAAGGTAAACCATATCTTTTAGTGAGTAAGCTTAAAGTTGATAAGGAGATTCTAAATGTGCCTGGTTCAAGGCCCATGTGGTCACAGTAATGAATGTAGTACAGTGTGAAGGTCCCATTGGTGGTCCTGATTTCCTAAACACTGTAGAAAATGTGCAAAATGCTTAATTGCAGCAATATATATTCTTTTGGTACTCGTTATCGATGCGCTGCATAACTAGGATGTCGATACCCACCTGCAGTCATCCAAGCTCTTTCCGGAATAGGAGAAGGGACTAAGTCTGCCTATGGAGCCATTATTTTGAATGACTGAACCCGCAATTGAGAAAAAGCATCAGCTAATTTATTACTGGACCCATTAATGTATTCTACTGAAAAAGACAAACTGATCTTTAGATATAAGGCATTAGCAGTCTTAGCACAGAACTGACCCTTACATTTTTGGAAGCTTTTCTGGTAAGTTCCTCTACTACTGCTTTTTGCTGAGTTGATATTGTCATATGAAAATTGAAATACGGGTGGGAAAATCACTAAAAATATTATGTCCTTCCACCAGAATTCCCTTGAAATAGCCCCCATACCATTTCTGCCAGATGCATCTGTGAATAACTGGAAGTTTTCGTTTGGTACTCAGTCATCTTGCCAAATGGATGTACGGTTATACTGTTTGAGAAAGATCAACCTAAAATCCTAAATCTCTTGTTAATGCTGACCCTATGATGTATATTGCGAATTCCACATGAATTGTTTGCTAAGGACCTGTTGAAAGTTCTGCCTGGAAATATGGCCTGGCATACAAAGTTAAGGAGACCCAATAACTGCATGACTTGCCTAATTATAACCTTTTTAGCTACATAAAAATTCTCGATTCTGTTCATAATTTTGCTGGCTTTCTCTTCTGACAGATGGAAGCAGCCCTGTGCAGTATTGATCTGAATGCCTAAAAACATTAATAATCTGTCTTTCCCTTTCAACTTGTCTTCTGCTAATGGAACTCCTAATGAGTTACATAATAAATTACTCCAGACCTGCCTTGGTTCGAATTTCCCCATCTCCTATGATCAAAAAATTATCTAGATGTTTGAATCTAAGGAAAGATGGGGTTAATTTCTTCCAGCATTATTGAAGCATGTTGCTGAAGTAGTGAAACACTGAGCACACTTCTGAACACCTCATATGCATAGTAATCACAGAAAAATATTTCCCATTGAATTCCATGCCTAGAAGGTACCAGCCCTGGTGATTAATGGGTAAGAGCCCAAATGTGGACTGAAGGTTAACCTTTGCACCAAGGGACCTCTAATTTCTTTTATAATGGCTACTGCATCATAGGTTCATAGGTGTTTACTAGGCTAACAACCACAAGGGCCTTTTTAAGCCTAGCCATGCATCCCAAATCTCTGATGAGTTCTGATACCCTTGATAAGTGTAAGCATGGGCCTGGGAGATGAACCATTTACAGGTTACCTGTTTGCATCAGAGACATAGGTGCCAAACCACGGATGAATTTCCGGTTTCCATCCAATTGTCCAAGTTGCACTTGAATTGGATTAGGGAGGAACTCTGCTTCACATGGATGGGGAGCCTGTTCCATAGACAGGGTACTCTCTGGGATACATACCTATCTCTTCAGCAAGTCCTCTTTATATCACAGGCAAGGTTTACATCTTTAGAACAGGTAATTCTGGTGCTGTTTGTTTTGTGGATATGGAGGAGGTCCAGCAGAGTGAGGTCTGAAAATACCCTGTATGCCAGGCATAGATCTCCCCTCAAAAGCCTGTAAGAGACCGAATGCAGGGATAGGGCCTTGAGGTGGTCTAAATAGGACATATTACTTACGCCCTGTATTCTTTTAGTGAGAAACCTCTGTGGATGCTCCAGTTGTTGGATATGCCTGGTTAGGTACATACCAAAGTGGGGATTGTACTCAATGATAGGTCTGATGAATGCCGAATACAGTGGAACAATGACTTACTTGAACTTAGATGCCATACCTTTGTTTATAAATTGCGCAAAATAGAATGATTTCCTCACCACTGTAAACATGTAATGATCAAAGGCTAGATTACTATCCATGTGTGTCCTTAAGTCCCTGACTACTGGGTCAACTCTAAGGGGTGTGATGTTAATATGATAGTTACCGGGGATGGATGACTTCCCAAACGATACTATTATGGATTTCTTGGCATTTAGATTTAATCCATGACTCTGACATCAGTTGTTTGTCTGTCAGCCCCTTCTGGAGAACATTTGTGTCAGTGTGAGATTCAATGACAGCTCCTAATTTGCAATCATTTGCAAATTTAGTCAACCAGAGACTAACATTGGCCTTGACGTCTGAAAAGTCAGTGCCAAAAAGGAGCAGTCCAAGGACTGATCCCTGAGTGACTCCACTTTTGACTGGCCTCTTTCTAGAGGTGGACTCCCCAATTCTAATTTCTTGGGTCCTGTCTGGATCCATTTGGCTATCCACTGAGTGACATATGGGTTTGTACCTAATGTCTTGAGTTTGTCAACAATGCCCAAGTGGGGTATTGTGTCAAATGCCTTGGCCAGGTCAAGGTATGCAGTATGAATGATTTTGCCCTCATCCATTGTTTTGCTGACCATCTCAAAGAGGTCCACTAGGTTGAGTAGGCATGATCTGCCCTTTATGAAGCCAAACTGGATTGGGTCCAGTGTCTGGAGGTTTACTATATCTCTATTGATCATCTCCATGATAATTCTTTTCATGGCTTTACTAATAAGACTAGTGAGACTTATGGGTTTGTATTTTCCAGGGTCTGTAGATGGCCCACCTTTGTGCAGAGGGATGACTGTTGCCTTTCTCCATTCATGAGGCATGAAGCCTGTTTGAAGGCTACAGTAAAATAGTAATTCCAGAGGCCCTGAAAGGTCATGTTTCATGCTATTTAGAAGGCATTCTGGGATATTGTCTTGTCCTATTGATGCAGTGTTCTTTGTCTTAGTGAGAACATTAATGACCTGTTCCATAGTGATAGCAGGAGGGAGTTGTATTTGGTGGTATTTCCTGAGGGAAAGTTGAGGGGGAGAGAGTAAAGTTGGAGCTGAATTTATCAGCCAGGAGGTTTGCTATATCTTCTGGGTCAGTATAGGTGGCTCCATTTACAATGAGTTCTGCACACAATTGTGTATTGCCTTTGAGGTTGCGGACATAGCTAAATAATGCTTTTTGGTTGTCCTTGGCCTGGGAGGAACTTACCTCACATTTGCCTTTAGTAGACTTTATTTGTCCTCTGAGTTGTTTGTTTAGTTTAATGAAAGTGCTTTTATCCTGCTGGGTGCTGCATCTCCTAATTTTTGCAGTGATTTTCTTCCTCCGGTTATACATCCAATTGATTTTGTGATTCCACCAGGGTGGCTTGTTTTTTTGAGTTAGATTTGTAGTTCTTCCTGGTGGGTACAGCTGCCTCTATGTAGCTATTAACATGCTTGTACAGGGTTTCTATGAACAGTTCTGCATAGGCAGAAGTGCTTTTAGGGTTTATAGGGGCTTAAAAATTTGCCAGGTTCTCACTTAATAGCAGGAGGTTAGCCTTAGAATAGTTCCTGAATATTTCTGGTTAACCAGGTTTTATTTTTCTTCAAAAGAGACCATTTTGTGGTCTAACCTTACAAGCAAAGGCATTACAGTAGTGGGTATTCAGCACTTTCCTATATTAGTGGGGACCAGATCCAGTATGGTTGCACCCCTGGTCGGTGTATTGCCTATCTGTTCCAGGGAGTTTGTTTTTACAAAATCCAGGAATCGCTGTGCATATACATTTGATGCTGTATAGGATTCGCAGGTTAATAGTGGGGTAATTATAGACTAATGATAATTAATGAACCCTGGAATGCCTTTTGTCAATGCCAACATTTAGTGATGTCCCTTTTTTTTTTAATTTCTCCAAGTCTTTTGGCTTTCTAATACCATGGTGAGAATGGACCCCATTCCTAAGTCAAAGTGCGATTAAAGTTCATGAAATTAGTATTGATTCCATCTCTGATGTCAGGCAGAAGTGCTCTTTGCAGCACCCACAGTGTGCCCAGTAATGACGACTCCTGCAGTTTATATTGGGTTACATGTATTGGTAATATATCTAAATATGATTGTAGATTCTTTTTTATAAGACCCGTTGCTCCTACTACTATTGGGACTGTCTGGGTATCTTTCTTCCACATTGGTCTTGTTTTTGTCTGCAGATCCTGATGTTTTATGACTTTGTGTCTCTCTCTGCACTGGGCACTGACTGGATGTGGTGATTTCAATGATCAGTGCTACCTTTGTCCTCTTTTCATGGACCACTATATCCAGTTTTCTAGCATCTATGAACTGTTGGTAATGCGTGGTCTCATGTGATGAAGACTTCTTCATTTTCTATGATGCTTTGTGGCTCATGCTTCCAGTCTTTTTCAGCCACTTCCGTACCATAATGTTTGCACAATCCTCAGTGCAACAGTCTTGCCACATTATTATACCTTTCAGTATATAGTCCTTCTACCATTAGTATGTCAAAACCAACAACAAGGCGTGCAACTGTTTCCAATTATGTTTTATAAAACCTACATTTGTCTGTTTCTCCCACATGTTCAATGGACATTGTAAAGCAATGTCTACAAAGCTCACTATTTTGGGCTGCCAATATTAACCTTTCATTCATTGGTTTGAATTTGCCTCTCCTTAACTATTCCTACATTCATTTCTGATCAACATAAGTCTCTTCCAGAAGTTTTCTATACTTACAAATATATTTATAAATTTTCCACATTTCTTGCCTCCTCATTTGATCCTTTACCTTATATTCTTTCCTTTGCTTTTTGTCACATTCAGTTGCTGCCTGATTTTTGTCTATTTCTGCTAAGATTTCCATTCCTGCTTGAAACCGATATGCTTCTGCTAACCTAACCTAAGCAGGAAGTCATCTTAGATTTACGCTCCTCATGTTTCAAAACTTTCACTACATTTGGGTCTTGTAAGGTCAGTGGATATGGGTGCAATCACACAATTGCAGATCTATCTCCCGTTGGATTCTCAGCTGGAGCACCTTCTGTGTGGAGTCTGCATGTCCTCCCCGCGGTCAAGTGGCGTTCAAAAGACATGCGGGCGTGCCTTCATTGAAGGTTGGGCATCGAGCTGGCACCTCAGCACCGTAAAAATCTACTGCCAATCATTAGCAGAGCGGAGTTCCGTTGTGGCGACCCCTAACCAGGAAAAGCCAAAAGAAGAACTCCTCCTTACTTTGGGGACTCGTTCCATCATGCTGTGATGTAACATGTGTTAGACCGTCTACATCAAATCCTTAATTTCGCAGGCACTCATTTACTACATCAGCTATCATACACAGAAGGGGTCCAAATGAAAAGATGAAAAATCAGCAAGCAAGGGAAAGTAGTAGTGCTGAAATTGAATTCATCCTCAAGTCTTAGTGGATACCTTCACGAGGTAGACCCTGTTTTTAACAAAATCTCACAGAGGTGACACTGATATACAGAATATATTTATATAGCATACATCATGAAAAGAAGTAGGTCAAAAATTGAAAAAAATAATTGGGTACATAAGACCCAAGATAAAAAAAAGTGCCCAGTGCTGGTAGGCAGACTGGTGCCAAGACTGGGAAAAAAATGGCAGTGTAGAATCCTCAAAATGTGGAAACATTTCTGCATTGGGGCCAGGCCAGGCCCAGGGGGAGGACACTCCCTTCTTTGTAGAAGCAGGTAGCAATCCACAAAAATCACAAAAACTGATAGGCCAAAGAAGAGCCAAAAAGACAATAGAGTGAACTATTGAGGATAACAAAGAAATTACAGAGCCAATGTTCGACAGTATTAAAAACATTTTGGGTTAGAGTCTGCAGACTTAAAGGGGAGGTGACAGAGCAAATCAAAGTGGAGTCTTCTGCATATTGAATGCAGGTGGCTGTTGGGATGACTGTTTATGGGTCATTAATAAAGACAGAAAATAATAGGGGTCCTAATATAGAGCCCTGAGGGACCCCAAGGGTGACTGGTAGAAGGGAAGATAGTTCTGTCATAGTACAGCCTGTTGTCTACCACTCAGATGTGATTTGAACCATTGGATAGCCTGGGCATCTAGGGGAATAGTTTTAAGTGTGTGTATGAGTAGTTGGTGATTAACCATGCCAAAGGCTTTGGAGGGCAGAAGAAAGCTTATTGTTGTTTCAATTTTGACTAATAACATTGGAGGAAGAGGACCATGGTTGTACTGTGGAATCGTCTGAAACCATGCTGTGAGTTAGCCAGGAGATTGTGCTGAATTTTGCTCAGGAGTTGTTTATGGGCACACTTTTCCATAATTTTAGCCAGAGGTGACAAAATAGCTATAGGTCTGTAATTTGACAGTTCAGTGGAACTGCCCCCTTTGTGGAGTGGAATAACATGGGATGTCTTCCAGATGGAGTGGATAGTGACTTTTGATATAGTTCTATTGATCAGGATAGAGATCTGGTATGCTATGGCATCCGCAGCTTTGTACATAAGCTATAAACATATAATCTGAATGCATGGGACTTTCAGGACATCATTTCTAAGAACTGGAATTTATTACAGGGTGACACATTTATTGTGAACAAACTTCTAATTCCATCATAAATTATTTTTAAGTGAGGAAAGAATATGAAAAATATGTTGGAGACTCAAAGCACCAAATTACCTAGAAATCCAGTGCGGTATGTGTAACTATTTAAGCACATAGAAGTAAGACAAGAATATCAACTAAGGGACAGAAAATACTACAAAAAGAAGAGATTTGATTGTCAATCGAAAATGATAGTGTATGTAGCTAAATGCCAACATTGTCCAGTATTCTATGTGGGGAAAACTGACCGAAAGTTGAGAGAGAGAGTGTACGGACACCTTTATAGTATAAGTAGGGGGGAAACAAGAAAATGCACTAGCAAGACATATTTCTGAATACCCAGAACATAGGTTCAAGTTTAGAGCCATAGACCAAGTTATAACCGATACAAGAGGTAGTCCACACTCCCTTATTTTAGAAAGACTTGAACTTACGTGGCAGTTGCGTACAAACACATGCCAATATCCTGGTATCAATGAAATGTGTTATATTTTAGGTATTTTAAAATTAAAAAGTCTAAGTAGATAATGTTTGTTTTTAATAAGTACAATTTCCATACTAAGTACATATATAAATAACATAAGATGTTTTTTACAACAGGAGTGTGTTTGAACAACAATGACATACATTTGGATAATTTTTGAAAAGAAAGGGTAATAAGGGGTTAACTCAACCTGTGTAGAGGAAGGAGTGGTCATTGGTTCAGAGTGAACACATGATGTAAGTGGAGTGAATGTAGAGGAAGGAGTGGTAATTGGTTCAGAGTGAACACATGATGTAAGTGGAGTGAATTTTGAGCACAGTGTAAAGTTGTGTTATTTTATCTGAAGAAGTTCTTGCAATCTGCAGGATGAAAAGCACTTCATTAAACAGTTGGTTGGTACTTTGTGGATTTATTGCATGGAATTTATACTTCAAGTTACTGCTGTGTGGATTTAACTGTGGACCCTGTAGCTGTTTGTTTCATTTAGGGAACCAGTTCTGTTGGATAACAATCTCGATCCTGGAATGAATGTGAAGACAATGGCAGAAATGCAGTATGCAAAGCAAAATGAAATGTAGTCCACCAAAGGAAAGAAAGCAGAAAACAACATGTCTCTTCTCTAAAAAGTGTGATATGAAAACATATTCTGTCAGAATAAATAGAGGAGGAGGCAATGCGAGTCTCTTCTGCATTATGGGAAATAGGGTACATTAGCAGGGTCATTAAGTATTGCACTGCTGTTGGTTAGACAGTCATGTGACTCCACCATGACATTCGCAAGATCATTTGATATAAAAAAAACACTGAAATTGGCAGTTTTAAATCTGCATTTGCAAGGATTTTTGTTATAGCCTAAAGGGAGGTTTTACAGAATCTGGATACTAGCAAAGCAAAGCATGAGGCACAATATTAGTTCTGTGACTTTGGAAGTATAGCTAGCCAGTAAGTTGATGACCAGAGGCTGCTGGTCAAGGTGTTGTCATGAAGAATGGCTGCCAGACCTAGAAGTACTGTGGTTAGATAAAAAATGGAATGACATTTTTTATGTTTATATTTTTATTTTATTTATTTTATTTTACATTTGTTTACTAGGATAGTCCGACTGGACACAGGTCCATTTACAGCAGAGGCCCGGGGTGAAAAGCTCCGTACAAATTACATTACAAATTACATTAAACATATGTTACACAGTCCAAAACAGCATACAGAAATATTATATAGAAAACAGGAAGTCTTAAATGAGTATAGAGTAAGAAGAATTACAATTTCTGGTTTGTAGGATTCCTGAGTCTGTAGCAGATTGTCAAAGATGTAAGTAGCTAGTTATTTGTTATAAAATGAAATGGGGCTTATTATGATTAAACATGGTCATAACCATTGATTCATTAGGTGCACGTTGAGAGAGTTTTTGAACATGGTGACTGAAGGTGCAGAGGTTAGAGGGGGGGGGGGGTTGTTCCAGTTTCTGGCTATGTTGTAGCAGAACAGAGCTTTTCCTGTGGAGTCATTTGCTTTAGAGATACAGAGGAGTGTTTTTTCAGAAGGGTGTTGGGGCAATTTGATATGTACTTGGTTAGTACTAGGTTAAGAGATGGGGGTTTTGTCAGGGTAGTTCAAAATATTGTATGCAAGTTTTAATTGGTGATAGTTGAGTAGCTGAGGAAGTTCTAGCCATTTAAGTTCTTGCAGTGCCTGACAGTGGTGTGTTTTACAGTTGGAGTTATTAGTGAATACGGTGATTTTATTGTAGCATGACTGAAGATGTTCAAGATCCTGTTTTCTTGTGTGGGTAAGGATTGGTGCGGCGTGGATATTAGGTGTGTTTGGGCAAGTGTAATTTGTACTTGATCAGAAAGAAATTTTTTGTGTCTATATAGTGTACCCATTTTTTTGTGGACCTTTTTGATTGTGAGATATGGACATCAAACAGCAGTTTGTTGATTTCTGCACCAAAGAGTTTGGTATGGTCAGATGGGGAGATGTTAGTACCATTCTTGGATGCAATTGTAAAAGGTTGACGGGTAGTTTTAGTCTTGTTGGGAGCGAATATGAGTAATTTGGTCTTGTTGGGATTTAGGATGAACTGGATCTGGGTAATCCAGTTTTCCACTGAAGTGAAGGATTCCTGAGTGAGTTTCTGAATTGTAGTGATTGATGGTGTGGAGCAGATAAGAGCTGAGTCATCTGCATACTGTATGAGTGAGGCATGTTGGGTGGCAGCATGTAGGCTGTTAGTAGATATGGAGAAGAGTAGGGGGCCTAATATTGAAACCTGTGGAACTCCTATGGTAGTTGGAAGTAGGGGCGATAGTGTGTTTTGCCATTGGACAGACTGTTGTCTGTCTGACAAATAGCATTTAAACCATGCTATAGTGGAAGGGGCAAAGGATAGGGGAAGTCATGGATTCCAGTAGCATGGTGTGTGACACCATGTCAGATGCCTTGGATAGGTCTAGGAATATTGCTGATACAAAGTTGTTGTTGTTTCTGTGTAGGTTAACTGTATTTGTAAAAGACAGGAGAATGGTTGTAGTGCTATGGTGCTGTTGGAAGCCGTGTTGTGTGGGTGAAAGGAGATTTGAGTTCAGAAATTGCGTAACTTTGGGGGGTAGGATGGCTATGGGGTGGTAGTTAGAGAAGTCATAGGAGTTGCCTCCTTTGAAGAGGGATTATATATGATACTTTCCATAACTTTGGGATGTAGGCTTCCTGTATGAAGTGGTTTATAAGGATGGATAACAGGGTATGATAGAGATTCAGCTGCTATTTTTAAGTAGTTGGCTGGTAAGTTGTCTGCAGCAAGAGTGGTAGGTTTGAGTTTTTGTAGGAGTTTTTTAATTGTAGTGGTAGGGACAGGTGAGAGGGTCAAAGAGGGGATATTATTAAGGGGTTGGGTAAGGGTGTCTAAATGGAAGGTTTTGGTGATTTGAGAGGATAATGATTGAATGGATTCAGTGAAGCAATAGTTAAATTGGGAGGCAATGTTTGTGGTGTTATTGTTGGTGGTGTGAGTTGGAGTGGATGTTTTACCTGGGTTAAGTAGGGAGTTGATGGCATGCCAGAACCTTTGTGAGTCTCTTGTGTGTTTGGTTTGGCTGTTGATGAAATAGTTTTGGTTATAGAGTTTGGTTTGTCTTTTTGCCTGATTTCTTAGTTTCTGGTAGTTTTGTTTGGATAGGTTTGTGTTATCTCTTTTCCAGGCTTTCCATGATCCATCTCTGGCTTTTAGAAGGGCTCTTGTGTCCCTGCTTAGCCATGGGGCATATTTTACCTTGACTCTGATCCTTCTAATGGTGCAATTGAGTTGAGGATGCTAGTGAAAGTGCTGTTGAAGTAGCCTACGGCTTGGTCTAAGTCTAATGTTAGTAGAGGGTGCCAATTACATTGTCTTAGGATATAGTTAAGATCCTGTGTATTTAGTTTTGTGTCATCTCTGACCTGTCTATAAATGATAGGATTGGAAAGGTTGGAGCGTTTATGCAGAAGGAATGGGGGGAGGTGATCACTCAGGGTGTCTGGTAGACATCCAGTGGTGATAGTTTTGTTTTGGGTAATTTACTAGTGTCCAGTCTAAAATTGCGTGTTTGCAGGATCTCTTGTCCACTCTAGTGGGTTCATAAATGAACTGGGTAAAGCCATAGAGATTGATATTGTTAGTCGGGTTGTTGGAGTTACAAACTAACCAGTCTGTGTTTAGGTCACCTAAGAGAATGGTTTCATTGGGTAGTTTGCCTGAGACCCATTGTAATATTTCTTCTATGGTGGTAGAGCTGTTACCTGTGGGAATGTAACAGCAGGTGATATTGATTTTTTTGGTGTTGTTTATAAGTAGAGTTGAGGTTAAGATTTCGGCATTCTGAAATATAGGGGTTGGGATTTTTAGGAGTAAAAACTCTGTACCCGTGAACTACAACATAGGCATTAGTATACTTAATACCGAAAGTGTGAAAAGAGACCTTGGGACACAGGTGGACAGTAGTCTCTTCTTTGATAATCACATCACCACAGTAGTCAGAAAACCCCTCTACATGGCACACCTCATCACAAAAGGTTTCTCATTCAGAAAAAAGGTCATTATTCCCCTCTACTCATCACTCATTAGTCCCATTATAGAGTACAGCATCCCTTTTGGTATGTACCTTACAAGACATCTACAACAACTGGAAAGGCAGCAGAAATACCTCACAATGAGGATTACCAGCCTTAAACAGATGCCCTTTCCAGACAGTCTCAAAAAGCTCCAGCTTTACTTCATTGCATATCGCCTACTCAGAGGTGATCTCTGCCTAACATACAAAGCTATGTCAAACCCAGAGCTGTTGGACATGCTCCACTTAAAGAAATCCCAATCCCTCCAAGATACATGCTCTGGGGACCTAAACCTTGAAACCATAATATACAGAACATACTGGAGGGATAGATTCCTGTCCCAGAGACTTCACATACTCTGGAATAAACTACCTATTTATATCAAACAAAGCTCCTCAGTAGCACTCTTCAAGAAAAATCTTGATGATTGGATGGGAAATAGCAAATTCACCACGAGGATCACTTCTGTGGCTCTGCTCGATAGTGGCATGGGAAAATAATTTTCTTGGGTGGCAAAAGCCAGGGTACCTTTTTGGCTGGGCTTGTATAGGCCCTAGGGCTGATAGCCTAGTACCTACCTATGAACCTATTATGCTGTGTGCTTTTGAAGAGTATGGCTACTCCACCACCCTTTTTATTTGTTCTGTCCTGTCTTAATATGTTATATCCTGGTGGGAGAATTTCTTTGCCCTGGATGTGAGGGTTTAACCAGGTCTCGGTGATGGTTATTATGTCTGGGGAGTAGTGGGTTATGAATGCTTGTATATCAGAGAGTTTGTTAGTTACGCTCCTGGAATTCATATTTATGATCAGTAAGTTTGACCTTTGTTTGGGTGGGAGTAGGGAATTGCTTGGTCTTGGATTTGGGTGCATGTCTCCTGATATGAGATTTTTTTGTTATAAATAATATGTGTTTTATATTATGTGGTTTTATGTGGTATTTATCTGATAGTTTTGTGGTATGGGTTGTTGTCAATTGTATTGTATTTATGTATAGCATTGAGCTAGCTTTAAATAGTGTAGCAGTAATGGGGAAGTGTCTGTGTGTTTGGTTCAATTTATGTGTGTGTTGCATGGTAATTAGTGTTATGTAGTGAGGTTATATGATGCATGGATGTGATGTATGTTAGTATTGTGAGGGTCAGTAAGAGACACCCTAAGCTGACTTTCATTTTGTTCTAAGTAGTAGTGTAGCAGAACGGGGAGAGGAAGAGGTAGGCTAACCAAGGGTGGGTGTGGAGGTATAGTGAGTAACTAGGAGTGTGGTTGACTGTCTGTGTTAATGTGTGGGGTGAGAGGGGATAGGGTGTATTGGTAGTGGGTGTGGTTTAGCAGTTTGAAATGTAGAGGTAGTGGTGGTGGGTGAGATATGGGGGCAGGGTAGGAGAGCGGAGTGAGCCCGAAGGGCAAACGAAGCAGTGCAGAGCCGCGAAGTGGAGTATCAAGAGCCCAGTCAGATATTCAGTGAGACTGTGCACTGAATTATCTCTCTCTGGGTAAATTGCACTCTGCTTTGGGGATTATACTGTTGCTTAAGCTAGAAGGCTGGATTTTTTAAAAATAAGCAATGCTGGAACCCAGAGTTGCACTCTGAGTGTGAACAGGGAGACTTTAAGCCTTGTATTCTGCTGCCATCTAGTGGCAAAGTTGGGGAACACCAATTTAACTTTATTCACAATTGAAAGTAAGAGAAGAGTAAGATAAAAGTGGGGTTGGCCTATGGGTAGGTCCGCAAGTGTGCTGGCCCTCTTTCAGACTACTATGAAAAGGTTTAAAATGAACAATAGCAATACTGCTACACAAAGAAACTTTAGGCTGTAACCTACACTGTGAGGTTGAGAGGATGCGTCCTAGTTGTCCTCAAGTTATTCCGTTTCGTTTGTTAAAATGCAGATGGGGGGACAGCCCGATTAACAACGCAGAGCTTCCGGGAGCAGCACACCACGTGGACGACCAAGGGGACATCTTGTTTAGGGAGATGGAATTTAAAAAAAAATACAAGATTAAAGGTTGTAGTCTAGTAAAAGCATTTGTCTTCGGAGCCACATTCTTGAGTTCTTAGTTACTGCTCATAGTAACTCCTGCCACTGTATTATCACCTTATTGTGATTTTTGTTGTGTAACCAGAGCTAAAAATAGTTAGGATACATAAAAAGAGTTTAATTGAAAATGTCTGACTCTTGCTAATCATGTGTATTCTATTTTATTCTGCTAAGCTGTTTTTGCCTTTTTATTACTTATACAAAAAGCAAACTGGTGAAAGAATAGGAACCAAGAGGACCTAACCACAAGCCCAAAAGTGTAAGATAGATTTAATATAAAGTGCTTTTCATCACTGTTGTACAATAACTTCATCAGAACAAGAGTTCTCATAACATTTTAAATAGTAGTTGCTATAAAATCTCATGATAAAGATCTTCCAATCAACAAACGTTACTACACTTGAACTTGTAGTTAAAGCAACAGCACATGAATCACTTTTACATCTCTATAAACGCTGTAAATATCAGATTATCAAATCTAGAATGTATTACTAGATTCTCTAATATAATCTGTAAATACAAGTTGCAAAAGTAAATTATGTAATTAGAAAATGGTACATAAAAAAAAAGATACATAAAAGGGTACACATATAAAACCTGTGCCAATATTAATACAATAGTACCATCTATTCAAGCTATTCAATGTATTACTAGATTCTCTAATATAATCTGTAAATACAAGTTGCAAAAGTAAATTATGTAATTAGAAAATGGTACATAAAAAAAAGATACATAAAAGAGTACACATATAAAACCTGTGCCAATATTAATACAATAGTACCATCTATTCAAGCTTTTTAACTTAAGAAGACAAGTAATATTACATGTTTCGTTGAGACCCAGCTTGCAAAAAGCATTAAGTCTCAACTGCCAAACTAGTTCACGTTCCTCCAACAGTAAAGTCATAGGGCCACATCTAACGTCAGCCTGAATCTGATTAATGGCTTTGAAGTTGAACCTGTGACCTCCACTTAACTGAGCGTATCTAGGCAGTGAGTTGTCAAGCTTGTTTTTGTCAATGGCATATGTATGTTCATAAATTCTATCACCGAACCTATGTTTCGTCTTCCCAATGTAAAATGCTGTACAGAATTTACACTTTGCAACATACACCACGTATTTAGAATCGCAATTTAACTTGTGATTGAGGCTATACTTCTTCTCATTAATCGTGAATGACCTTCCTACTTCGATAAATTTACACATTCTACATGTACCACAAGTATACATACCTGCATGTCTATAAGAGGCACTTGGACAGTTACTTTCCAGTAAGTTTTTAAGGTTGGAACCTCTTCTAAAAACTAGTCTTGGAGCATTTCCTAGTTTTTCCACTAGGGGGTTTTCATTACTAATAAATTCCCAATTTTTATACAAGATGAACTTTACTTTAGTGCTATCTTTACAGTAGGTTATTATAAAACTGGTTCTGTAATTAGGCACTATAACTATTGCTCAGTACACTGAATCAAGGGGCTACGAGGTTTACACCCAGAGGCGTTGATACCTAGATAGCCACACAGTATAGACTTGATTATCCCATTGAACCTTTTGTGTTGTACTTTTTCCACTAATGAACTAATAAGGTGAATGGGGTACCTTCTCTGTTGGAACATATTAGTAAGAAAATTACATTCAATGAAAACACAAAAGTGTACTGAGCAACAGTTGGATATAAGTAACAATAATATAGTGCCTAATTATAGAACCAGTTTTATAACATACTGTAAAGATAGCACTAAAGTAAGGTTCATGTTATAGAAAAATTGGAAATTTATTAGTAATGAAAAATCCCTAGTGGAAAAATGAGGAAGTGTACCGAAACTAGTTTTTAGAAGAGGTTCCAACCTTAAAATCTTACTGGAAAGTAAGTGTCCAAGTGCCTCTTATAGACATGCAGATATGTATACTTGTGGTACATGTAGAATGTGTAAATTTATCGAAGTAGGAAGGTCATTCACGATTAATGAGAAGAAGTATAGCCTCAATCACAAGTTAAATTGCGATTCTAAATACGTGGTGTATGTTGCAAAGTGTAAATTCTGTACAGCATTTTACATCAGGAAGACGGAACATAGGTTCCATGATAGAATTTATGAACATACATATGCCATTGACAAAAACAAGCTTGACAACTCACTGCCTAAACATGCTCAGTTAAGTGGAGGTCACAGGTTCAACTTCAAAGCCATTAATCAGATTCAGGCTGACGTTAGAGGTGGCCCTATGACTTTACTGTTGGAGGAACGTGAACTAGTTTGGCAGTTGAGACTTAATGCTTTTTGCAAGCTGGGTCTCAACGAAGCATGGAATATTACTTGTCTTCTTAAGTTAAAACGCTTGAATAGATGGTACTATTGTATTAATATTGGCACAGGTTTTATATGTTTACCCTTTTATGTATCATTTTTTTATGTACCATTTTTTAATTACATAATTTACTTTTACAACTTGTATTTACAGATTATATTAGAGAATCCAGTAATACATTCTAGATTTGATAATCTGATAATATTTACAGCATTTATAGAAATGTAAATGTGATTCTTGTGCTATTGCTTTAACTACAAGTTCAATTGTAGTAACTTTTGTTGATTGGAAGATCTTTACCATGTGATTTTATAGCAACTATTATGTAAAATGTTATGAGAACTCTTGTTTGTTTATCTGAAGAAGTTATTGTACAACAGTGATGAAAAGCGCTTTATATTAAATCTATCTTACACTTTTGGGCTTGTGATTAGGTTGTCTTGGTTTAGTATTGACTTTTTATTACTTATAACAAATATAAAACAACAGTTGAAGTTTACTGCTGCACTTAAGGTGGTGATGCCAAGTGGTTGTGTTAAGCTAAGCAAATCAGGTTCATAGGTGTGCACTAGGCTAATGGCCCTGATGCCTTTACAAGCCTAGCCCAAAAAAATTGTCCAGGCACCATGACACTTGATGTTAGTTCACAGTGCCCCTATCCAATAGCTCAACTGGAATGATCCCTGGAGTGAACTTTGTTACCCATCCACATGTCAAGATTTCTCTTGAAGAGGGCCACCGAGGTGCTCTGCTTGACATGAATGGGAAGCTTATTTCAGAGTATGGGCAGTCTTTGGGAGATGAAACCAGCATGTTCTGTTAATTGTGGTAATGAGGTTGTGATCTCTGGAGCATGTGGCATGGGGGGATTGGTATTTTTTTAGGTGTATTGCAAGTAGGGCTGGGTCGGACATGGCTTTGTAAGTCATGCAGAGATCACATCTAAGTAGACGATAAGAGACTGACAACAGCTGAAGTTTCTTGGGTCTGTCGATGTAGGACATGAGTTTAAGGCCTAGGATCCTTTTTGTGAGATACTTTTGTGGCCTCTCCAGCTGTTGTAGGTGTCTGGACAGGTACATACCAAACGAGGCATTATATTCGACGACTGGTCTAATGAGGGATGGGTAGAGAGGGATGATGACCTCTTTCTTCCTGGATGCAAAACCTTTGGTTATAAGATGTGCCATGTAGAAGGACTTTCTGACCAGATTGGGAATGTGGTAGTCGAAGGTGAGGTGGCTGTCGACCTGGGTGCCCAAATCTCTTATGGCCCCTTCAATGTCCAGTGGGCATCCTTTGAGGAAATGTACACATTTGCAGGATCAGTTGGAGTCTGTATTGAGGAAAAATGTCTTTAATGTTACTTGCATTGATATAAAGGTTGGAGCTTAGGAGACAGCTGATTCTTTTTGAAATGCTACTTTGGATATCATTGGTTGTTTTTGAGGATAGAAACAAAGAAGAGTGGAGTCGTCTATATATAGAATTATTTTGGCTGATTTACATTTTGAATTCATACTGCTGATAAAATGTTTAAGAGAAGTAAAATTAAGAGAGAAATCTCATGACATGCTAACCTGATTAACAATACAAAGAAGCAGACTATTACTCTAAATTATAGAAGGAAAACGTTCACACAACGAGTTATGAAACTGAGAAACAAACCAGTGATGTAAGCTACGGTGAGATAAGTCGTGCAGATGATGATGATGAAGGCTGGCATAATCAAACATATCATTTCTGATAGACTCAGAAAAATGCTGTTGATAATTTACTGAGAACTCCTGAAGTTACTTTGCAAACGATGTTTCTCTGAGTTACTTTTGAAATCAAAAGAAGAAATAATGTAACTTCAAATTTATCTGTAAATTTTAATTAAGATATTTCACTGTGAGGACAGTTTTCCTCTGGATGCAAAGACATGTTTCAGCGCAGAACCACTCTAGAGAGAAATTAAATAGAGAAATGTTAACTGTTTAATGTTGTTCTTATGTGTGACTAGGCAAGCCTTACTTATTTTTACGGGTTTCACTACAATTGATCTTAGACCACTTGGTCAGCTTGTAACTACATGAATACAGCTGGTCAAGATGAAAGGCCAAATAATTTTATCTTTTTGGGGATATCTTTTTTTTGTGCGAGACCCCTTCATGTGTTTCTGTGACATTTTTCTCCTTCCCCTTTTATGTGACATTTAAAGATAGCATGTTTATTTAAATGCTGGTGGGTTTTAAGAGGTATTATCTATCTGTTTTGTTTGAACATTATAGACTAATCATACATCTTTTATATGGGAAATATGTTTGTGTTTGTGTGTGCATGTGTGTGTAGTAGCTGTAGCGGATGTAATTATTACATAAGGCTCAAATGGAAATATACTAATGACCGAAGTGAATAACTAAACAGATGATAAATGTTACAACTAATAAAATGAAGTTCTCAAACTTGTGAAAACTACTATGACTTAAATGACAAAATAGAATCTATGACATGTGAACAAATAGTAAGCCAGTGAAAGCATGCTTATATGATTTTTTGAGGAAAACAGTAGCATTGCTCAAGTGTTGCGTTGAGAGTGCATATCATAATATAATAGTCTCTTGTTTCCATAGTATATTAACAAGAAAGTTGTATTGCAAACAAACATTGATGAAGTCTGTTGAGGGGTTCATTTTAATTCTAAGCAATCGAAGAGTGTCGACAGACATCGAACCAAAACAATGCAAATTAGTCCATTAGCAAAGGTAAGAAATGAGTCAGCACATATAAGCTTTGTAATATGTTAAATAAGTGAATCGGTTAGGAAACTGCAAATGAAGGGCCAAGCCAGATTACACAGATGAATGATAGTAAGAATTTCAAAGCAAATAATGATTCCTGCTTCATTAGGCCAAGTAACAGATCATTTCTCCAGATTATGATGCAAAATTGTATTCTACTTTCAGCAAACCATGTCCGGTCTACTTCCAGGAGTCGTCAAAACTGATTCAGGAAGAATTTAGTTGCACTAAGGCTTTATGATAAACATGTCTTACTTTAGGAGTACAAAAGAATACAAAAACTATTAGAGATGTAGGAGCATTTTCATGTTACAAAGAGCCTCTTCTAAAATCAAGATTTATGAGTCTCTCTCACATAGAAACACACACACGCTCACAGACAGGTATCACACCATAAAGTACAAGCTGTAACTGTGAGAAGAAATTATTTCTAAGATTACCAGATATCCAAAAAACAACTAACTAAATAATAAAATAAATAACCTTCCATACATTTATTATGTGTACTTTTCTGTTTATGCATCCATCTTTTCTGGACCAATGGTCTTAGCATCTAGCTCATAGAAATGAATTTGACTTAATGCTTAATCAAAATGTACAATGAAATGGGCCAATAAGGCACACATTCCAGTGCATGTTTATTCATCTCCTGCGTTAACGTTATTAGGGCATCGTTCTTTAGTTAGACAGGGAGCCTCTATCATATTAATATTGATTTGCTTGGAACAGAGTCTTGCAGAGTAATATGCTGATGGCTTCATAAATTTTACTTTGAAAGATATGTTTGCATGAGGCCTTCTAGCAGTTAAATAACTGATTAACTAAATCATTTGCTTGTTTAAAAGACAGACTTTAAACACAAATCGGAGTGTCGTCATGAAGTAGTTTGAGCAGTTAAATAAAACTGTTCAGCTTGTAGCTTTTTTAGCATTGTTTATTGCAGACTCTGTCAAAAAATAAATCTCTGACATCAGACATCCCCTTGTTCCTCGCCCCTGTAGCCCTCCATCCTAATATTGTCTGTCTCCTCTCTCTGTCATATAGGTTCATAGGTAAGTACTAGGCTATCTGCCCAAGGGCATCTATAAGCATAGCCAGAATGTGTTGGCTTTCACTACCCCCTTAGATTAGTTCCCTGTGCCTCTGCCCAACAGAACCACTGCGGTAATCCCCGGGATAAATTTTCGGTTTCCCATCCCAACATATTCCACATGTTGTCTCATGTGTTGAGTTGTACTCTGTTAATATCTTTAAATGTAGTCATAAGAGAAATCTATTAGTTAATCTATAAGTCTCCACATTATTCATGAAATGCATGTATTTCTCTTCATGTTTTGCTTGGAATTGTGCTCATGGCTCTACACCCTGGGCTTAGCCTGAAAATAGACCTCTGAAATCAAATCTCTACCCTGGGAAACAAATAATAATAATAATATAATAGTCTTTTGTTTGCAGACCCACAGAGTACAAAACTACAGAGAGGGGTATAACATCAGTGGTTCTCCACACGGCTCTGTTGCACAGGTTTATCTATCATCATAGGTAATGTTACATGCAACAACATAAATGCGGTGCTCTGAATGTGTAAAACTTGGCACAACAGCCCAGCACTTATTTTAGCTGACTCGCACTGTTTGGTTCTCTTATTTAGTTACTGTCTGTGCTTCTAACTCTGCAGAGTCCATACATACTCCCTGTGTACATGTGGGGTTTTGCCTAGCAGCCCAGTTTCCTCCCACATATCAAAGCAAGCGTTTCAACTCACCCAGATTTTGCTTATTATCTGTGACTTTGCTTCATATTTTTGCTGTACCTCGATTTTTTTTTTTTTGGATTTTCTAGTAAATTACTGAGGATTGTTATCAGTGAATCCGTCAGCAATGCCATACATTACTGCTTCTAACTTTCTATTGGTTAGAAAATGCATACAGATGCAAACCCTGTTCTTTTAATTTGTAAAGTGATTTAAGTAATATTTAAAGTGGTCCCTGACTTGAAGCCATTATCCCCAAAGAATTTGAGAGGTACACCCAAAAGACATGCCATAGCGGAATCCTCCAAACTTCTCGTGGCGATGCACGATGTTTTTGTATGTGTGTGTGTGTGTGTGTGTAAAGGATGGATCAATGAAAGAATAAATTTTAAAGCAGGATTACTTCTGATATTGAGTTAAGTGGATATCACATGTGACTGAGGTGATGGTAGCTCAGGATGATAGATTCATAGGTTCATTGGAAAACAGGCATTATAAGAGCTTTACAAGTCTATCTAATAACTCATATTCAGAAGTTCCCAATAGCCTCAAGAAAGGCAACACAAGATATACAGGGGTAGCTGGGAGAATTTCAGGTGTTCCATCTAATTATCTAGGTTAATCTTGAAGGTGGTAAGGGTGCAACTCTGATGTGTATGGGAGGTTTGTTTCAGAGATGGGGATATTTTGGGGTCTAAGTCTGTCATGCTAATGTGTCTTAGTTATAACAGAGTATTTGAGGAATCAGTCATTCTGTGAAGGAATAGGAGGTCAGGTAGGTTCAGATCTTTCATGGTTCAAGATGATACTACAGAGAATAACTGATCGATCAAGAAGAGAATGCTCTAGTTAGTCCAGATAATGATGGTATTGAACACATTGATAATTTTATTTAGGAATTTCTGAAGTTCTTTACGTTAAATTGTACTTCTATTAAAGTGCATGCCAAATGAGGTATTGCATTCAATAATGGCTATGTTGAGCAATGAGTGAAGGAGAATTTACTTTATTGGAGATGTGTTAAGAAATTTGCATGACCAAAACTGATGTTATGAAATACTACAGAGAAATGATAATCAAAAGAAATTGAATCATCAGTAGGAATGTATAGATCTGTTATGAAAGAATTTGCATGGGGAGATGAGACGCTTGGCCACAAAACAGAAAACAAAAAAAGGAAGAAACAAACAACTATATATATATATATATATATATATATGTGTGTGTGTGTGTGTGTGTGTGTGTGTGTGTGTGTGTGTGTGTGTGTGTGTGAATCTAATTCACAAGCTCTAAGTTTCAAAACTTTGAACTGCAAACAGTTCAGACCATAAGATCAAAGTTCTGAAACTTTGAAATTGTAATAAAAAAAGAAAAATATTTTTTATGTGTTTGCAGGGGGCGGGCCCCCCAGCACCCCTCACACCCCCTGCTAAATAAATATACCAACTCCAACATTGCACTGCAGTGAGGAAAATGGTCAATTTCCCATTCCACTTTGTACGGCGATCTGCAATCAAAACATTCAAAGTTTTAAAACTTCAATCTTATGGTCTCGACAATGTGTAGTTTGAAGTTTCGAAACTTCGAACTTGTGAAGGGAATCCATATGCGTGTGTGTGTGTGTGTGTGTGTGTGTGTGTGTGTGTGTGTGTGTGTGTGTGTGTGTGTGTGTGTGTGTGTATATATATATATATATATATACACACACGCACACATACATATATATTAGTTTGCAAAAAATATCCCTTAAGACAACCTCTCTCAAATTTAGAAATTCATAGGATAATTAAAAAAAACATGAAATATTTTCTAGAAGCCTCGCCCTTGTGGTGTTATCATTCCTACTGATAAGAGCTACTTTCCCAACATTCTATTATAAAAGTGTTTGAGCTTTTTGATTATGTATGGATAGTGTCTATTTAGATGGAATATGTATGCATATATGAGACTAAAATGTTACATCTTCACTCTGTGTTGCATACATACAAGTGTTTAGTTTACTTGGTTATATGAACTAAATTACCCAGTGTTTGTTTGTTTGTTTGTTTATTTATTTATTTTGGACTAGTGGATCACTATTTTCTCCTTTTTCAAGACGGTGCTGCTAATAATCATCACTTGTGTGCACAAGGAGGACTTCTGCCTACACTTTAATGTTTCTTAACTTATAAATCCTAACACAACACCTGAAAGCAGGATGTGCTTTCCCACATCTTGAACACAGATGACTGTATTTGCATGTGGTTCCAGGCACATTTGTCATGATTTAATGCCCAGCAAAACCTTGTATACTTTGGATTTACAACCCCATCAGTGCCCGTAGCCACCTCCTTTTCCGTCATGGCACTGAGTCATATGTCAGGTTGCTTTGACTCCCATCTGAGGGAACTATCAAGAGCTTTCAGCTTCCTGACGGGCTGATGATAATTCAACCAACCAAAACCCCCTTTCACATGCTGGGCTTCCTTTATGGCTATAAAATAAGTTGAACCTAAAAAATAAAAAGGATTAGTATAGAGAACAATAACAAAAAAAAAAACAAAAAAAGAGGAAGGAAACTATGACAAACTAAAACCTCACAAAGTTACAGTTAATATTGAAAATCAATGGATGCTGAGGTGCTGTGAGGTTCTAGAATGTACAGCCCTCAGCATGTTTTCCTGCTCATCTCTTCCTGGAAAAATTACACTGAGACTGAAACCAGCTGAGCTGCTGCTGGGTTGCCGGAATGCCATACCATATCCTACACAACCTACTCTGACAAAGCCAAGGATGTGTACAACCGAACAATCAATTGCCGAGGTAATCATCATCTACTGCAGGTTATCCAAAATGCCATGTCCATACTTAACAGAAATGACAGCAACATTACAACCATTAAAATCATTGTGCCCAAGATACCAGAGCACACATATTTATATCATAACACTTAACACAAACCAAGGCACCAAATGCCAGGAGGTCTAAAAAGTGCACAAAACTCTGGATCAGGCAGGCAGCAGTTTAATGGTCATTAAACGGCTGCCTGCCTGATCCATAGTCAAATGCACTTTTTAGACCTCCTGGTATTTGGTGTCTTGGTTTGTGTTTGGTTTACAGTGTTCGCAGGCATCATGCCTCTTTGTAGTCATCACACCACTTAACCTACACACAAACACCACTAGAACAGTAAACACAATTTGACTGGATCCCACATAGTCAGACTCCAGCCCTCCCCCCTTACAACTGGTACATCAATTCAAAATATTAAAGCAAACATGATAGGATATATGTCAAATGCTACTGAGGTTCCCAGATCCAAAGTGTCCTAATTAATGCAAGAATGCGAGAGTGCACTATGAAACCCCAACTGAGGGTCCCAGATCCAAAGTGTCCTAATTAATGCAAGAATGCTTCAAACTGTGTAAGAGAGTGCACTATGAAATCCCACTGAGGGTCCCAGATCCATAGTGTCCTAATTAATGCAAGAATGCGAGAGTGCACTATGAAACTCCCACTGTGGGTCCCAGATCCAAAGTGTCCTAATTAATGCAAGAATACGAGAGTGCACTATGAAACCCCAACTGAAATAAAGGCGCAGACCATATGGGGCAAAATCATGCAGATTCCAACAATCATAAAATGTGCTCTAACACAAAGTTTTAACTGCACCACCCTTGTATTACTAGTTCAACATGCTATTACCAGCTATTTATTTACATAACTAATAAAATTCTTTATACAAACCGTTAAATGGATTATTACTCTGTGCCCATATTATAACAATTACTCCTGTATTTGATATTATCTGTTTATTTAGCTGTGTGTGTGTGTGTGTGTGTGTGTGTGTGTGTGTGTGTGTGTGTGTGTGTGTGTGTGTGTATAATATATATATATATATATATAAACACGAAGTATCACAATACCAAAAGTGCATATGTTAGACTAGTAAAATATTGAATCGGGATTTCCTAAGCTGAGGTCACGTTACTCCTCTACACGTTGCATATACACTGAAGAAAGTAAGTGCAATATCCAATCAACAAACATGAATAGTATGTGCACATTCTGTATTTCAGAATAGAAAACGTGTAATCACTTAAAAAACTCACTTAATACTTCACATCTGTTACACAAAGGATATGCTGTATGTACAAACCCCAATGGGTGTGCAGTACCAAAACCTGCCTTGATCAACCCCACCACCCAACAGTCTGGGAACGTAATTTATTTTTTTTAAAGTTTTGCAAGGGTGCTGTGCCCCACTTCATCCCTACTGCCCCTGCAAATTAAATATAGCAATGCCAAAATCGCAGTACATTGAGGAAAAAGGTAAATACCCACAGCACACCCACATCTGCGTGAGAACTGCAACTATATGTTTTAACTCGCTACATAAAGTATAATTTACCAAATTATACATTCCAAATAATAGATATATCCTTCTTTAATGACAGCTTAGTTAATTTTTTGAGATTTAGTAGTGTTCTACATTTCTCTGATAGTTCTCGAAGCATGCAGTGTAACATTGGCTTTCTTCTTCTTCTTCTTTCGGCTGCTCACCACAGCAGATCAACTGTTTCTGTTTCTTCCCGTTCTCTGCATCTTGCTCTGTCAGACAAACCACCTGCATGTCCTCTCTCACCACATCCATAAACTGTATCGTAGGCCTTCCTCTTTTCCTGTTACCTGGCAGCTTCATCCTTAGCATCTTTTTCCCCAATATACTCTGCATCCCTCCTCAGCATGTCCAAACCAACATAATCTTGCTTCTCTGGCTTTGTCTTCAAACCTTCCAACCTGGGCTGACCCTCTAATATACTTATTCCTAATCCTGTCCATCCTCGTCAAACCCAGTGCAAATCTTAACATCTTCAACTCTGCCCCATCAAGCTCTGACTCCTTCCTTTTTGTCAATGCCACTGTCTCCAACCCGTATAACTTTGCTGGTCTCACTTCCCTCTTGTAGACCTTCCCTTTCACTCTTACTGGTACTCGTCTGTTTCAAATCACTCCTGACACTCTTCTCCACTCACTTCATCCTGCCTGTACTCTCTTCTTCACCTCTCTTCCACACTCACCTGAACTGTTGATCTCAAGTACTTAAGCTCATTCACCTTCACCACCTCTACTCCCTGCATCCTCACCATTCCACTATCCTCCCTCTCATTCACACACATATATTCTGTCTTAGTCCTGCTGACCTTCATTCCTCTTCTCTCTAGAGCATATCTCCACCTCTCCAGGGTCTCCTCCACCAGTTCCCTACTCTCACTACAGATCACAATGTCATCTGCAAAGATCATACTCCACGGGGACTCCTGTCTGATCTCATCTGTCAACCTGTCCATCACCATTGCAAATAAGAAAGGGCTCAGAGCTGATCCTTGATGTAATCCCACCTCCACCTTAAACGTATCTGTCACTCCCACCACAGACCACACCACTGTCACACTACCCTCGTACATATCCTGTACCACTCTTACATACTTCTCTGACACTCCCGACTTCCTCATACAATACCACAACTCCTCTCTAGGCACCCTGTCATATGCTTTCTCTAAATCCACAAAGACACAATGCAACTCCTTCTGAACTTCTCTGTACTTCTCTATCAACACTCTCAGAGCAAACATCGCATCTGTAGTGCTCTTTCCTGGCATGAAACCATACTGCTGATCACTAATCATCACTTCCCTTCTTAACCTAGCTTCCACTACTCTTTCCCATAACGTCATGCTGTGACTGATCAGTTTAATCCCTCTGTAGTTACTACAGCTCTGCACATCACCCTTATTCATAAAAATTGGTACCAAAACACTTTTTCTCCATTCCTCAGGCATCCTCTCACTTTCCAAGATTTCATTAAATAATCTAGTTAAAAACTCCACTGCCATTTCACCTAAACACCTCCATGCTTCCACAGGTATGTCATCTGGACCAACAGCCTTTCCATTCTTCATCCTCTTTATAGCTATCCTTACTTCCTCCTTGCTAATCCACTGCACTTCATGATTCACTATCCGCACATCATCCAACCTTCTCTCCCTCTCATTCTCTTCATTCATCAACCCCTCAAAGTACTCTTTCCATCTGCTCAACACACTCTCCTCACTTGCGACTACATTTCCCTCATTATCCTTTATCACCTTTACCTGCTGCACATCTTTACTAGCTCAGTCCCTCTGTCTAGCCAATCGGTACAGGTCCTTTTCTCCCTCCTTAGTGTCCAACCTTTTATACAACTCTTCATACACCTTATCCTTAGCCTTCGCCACCTCTCTCTTTGCTATGCACCTCATCTCCTTATACTCTTGTCTACTTTCTTCATCTCTTTGACAATCCCACTTCTTCTTCACCAACCTCTTTCTCTGTAAGCTCTCCTGTACTTCTTCATTCTACCACCAGGTCTCCTTGTCCTCCTTTCTCTTTCCAGATGTCACACCAAACACCCTTCCAGCCATCTCTCTTACTAGCTCTGCTGTAGTTACCCAGCTATTTGGTAACTCTTCACTGCCACCCAGTGCCTAAAGTACAATGTATGGGTCCTTAAAAGCATAGTACTGTATTCAAACCTTAGAAATGCAATTTCATCTGCGATTTTGGTATTAAGCACTACGGGAACATGAACTTTCAGAATATTGCACTTTCGACATTGTGGTCTCAGTATTGTAAAGTTCGATATTTTAGTAATTTGAAAAATGAAAATAGATCTATAAATATGTATATATATATATATATATATATATATATATATATATATATATATATATATATATACACACACACACACACGCACACATATATATGTATATATGGGAACACTTGATAATCTTGAAATACTGAAATGTCGAATTTCAGTATCTCAAGACTATAAAGCCGAATGTTGAAAATAGCGAAAGTTCATAATTGTGAATTTGAATATCTCTAATTTGCGGTTATGGACTTACGCTACATTGTTTCCGGGTTTGTGTGTTGATGGTGCATGGTACAGTGTGTGAATCTAATTGTTATGTCAGGTAAATGAGTGTTTTGTAAGGATTTTGAGTGGGAGGTAGAGTGTATTTGAGTGTGCTGATATGTTTGATGTGTGTGTGTGAGGGAATGGAGAATGTGCGTATGTGAGCTTGCTTTTGTTTCTTGTATGTGTGATCTCGGAGTTAGTATATATAAGTAGGGGATGTGTGGGGGGTGCATCACTCCATGTGGGGGGTGCAGGGGGGCTTGACCCCCTGCTTATGTGTGTATGAGTTGTGTATGTGTGTAGTTTTGTGTTTTAAATTGTGATGTGGGTGTTTTGGTGTATGTGTGGTGTGGTGAGTGTGGTTTCTTTGGGTTTTTGAATTTTGCGGTTTTGGGCTCGGAGTTTTGTGGATTCGGTTTTATGGTCTCGAGATACTGAAATTCAATGTTTCAGTATTTAGAAATTATGAAGGGAATCCATATATATATATATATATATATATATATATATATATATATATATATATATATAGGTACACACACACATATTTACTTTATGTATATTGTGTGTGTGTGTGTGTACATATACATATATGGCAAAATTAATATATTTTATTAGTATGTTATTTTATATGTGTGTGTGTGTATATATATATATATATATATATATATATATTTTTTTTTTTTATTTATTTTATATATATATATATATATATATATATATATATATATATATATATACTATCTATATATATATATATAATATATATATATATATATATATAATCTTTTCTTTATAAAAAAATTCTCATTTAAAATGACCCCCCAGTTGCTCTGCTCGCCTCAGAACACATTCTTCTTGTTTGTTTGTTTCATTTCTTTTAATATATTAAATAATATAAATAAATGGTGAAAAGCAGTACCAGCAGTGTAGCAGATGACTCAACAGCCACCGTGCAGTAGATAAGCCCTCACAACAACCTACGACCTCCCACCTGTGCGGTTCCTGCCAGCTGGCTCCATCTTCTTTTCTGCGTGTCTGCTGATGGATCTGGCAGGCAGATGCACTCCCTTATATAGGGACTGCTTCTGTATCTGCACCGCCCCATGATGACTTGCAGCTGGTGGATGACCGTTACTATACTTGGTTTTACTATGATTCTGTGCTACATTTGAATGGTGTCATACTTGGTGTTACTAAGATTCTAAGCTTCCCCAGAATGGCATTATGCTTGGCATTACTACAATTCTGAGCGATCACATAATGGCAGTATATTTGGTCTTACTATGATTCAGTGCTACCTTTGAATGGCATTGTACATGGTGTTATTAAGATTCTGTGCTACCTTTGAGTACCATTGTACATGGTGTTATTAAGATTCTGTGCTACCTTTGAGTACCATTTTACATGGTGTTACTAAGACTCTGTGCTACCTTTGAATGCAGTTGCATTTGTGTTACTAAGATTCTGTGCTACCTTTGAATGGTATTGTACATGGTGTTAACATTCTGTGCTACCTTTGAGTACCATTTTATATGGTGTTACTAAGACTCTGTGCTACCTTTGAATGCATTTGCACTTAGTGTTACTATAATTCTGTGCTACCGTTGAATGGCATTGTACATGGTGTTAAGATTCTGTGCTACCTTTGAGTACCATTTTACATGGTATTACTAAGACTCTGTGCTACCTTTGAGTATCATTTTACATGGTATTACTAAGACTCTGTGCTACCTTTGAATGCAGCTGCACTTAGTGTTACTAAGATTCTGTGCTACCTTTGAATAGCATTGTACATGGTGTTATTAAGATTCTGTGCTACCTTTGAGTACCATTTTACATGGTGTTACTAAGACTCTGTGCTACCTTTGAGTACAATTTTACATGGTGTTACTAAGATTCTGTGCTACCTTTGAATAGCATTGTACATGGTGTTATTACAATTGTGTGCTACCTTTGAGTACCATTTTACATTGTGTTACTAAGACTCTCTGCTAACTTTGAATGCTGTCATACTTGTTGTATAAATAAAACTCTGGATTGTGAGCAGATCTTTAAGTTACAATCATTACTTCCTATCATACGTAACAGCAGATCTCATCTGTTTATAAAGATTATTACAACCTGTTCTACTATTAGCCTTTTAGGCAGCAACACACTTCTTACATATTTTTTCTCCATGTTAATATCTTTTTACCAGTTAAAACTAAAGTTAGAACAGTGTCACTTTTTCTTTGAACTTCCCTTAATTTATATGAAAGCAATTTTATTTTAAAACTGTGCCAAATACTTTCTTAATCCAGGCAACACAATTCATTTTTTTCTAGTCCAAGTTTCCAAAAAGACTGCCAGCCAAGTTATACTTTATTTAAAATATACAGACTTTTTATTTGCTGCCCTTATTTAAGAAATACAGACTTTTTATTTGCTGTCTCATACCCTTCCACTCATTGTAGAAATTGTGTACCTAAATCATAGAAAATAATCTAGTAATTTACAACTAGTGAGGTCCAACATCAAATTCTTAGTCAAATTATTGTTTATTACAATCAGTCCCTACAATATGGCTGTTTTGAGTGTGTACCTTTAACTCCTAGTGGGTGTGGCTTGAGCCTGTAAAACTGAAGTTATCCCCCTGCAGTTCTAGCAAATACTCATTGATAAGATCAAATATCAATACAGTTGTATTTGCCATCATGTATGCTTCAAGGTAAAATATTCTGTGACCTTGTATGTAGCATGATTTTGGAATTATTAATGCAAATATGAGCAAGGAATATTTGACGCCTTGAGGCACAGTAGGAGGTAACTGCAGAAATGTCTGGAGGTGCCCTTGGCTGCAATGAGTTTTTATGACATACTGTGTAGCCCTATTCCTATTAGCCACTTCAGTTCTTTAGGTTGTGTGTTCTCTTTCAAGTATGCTACCTTTAATGCCATTATGCTTCTGACGACATTCCATTATGTGGTAGTCCTGTTAAATTCAATAATCAGTAATACAAATTCATAGTCTTCATTGTGCAGAAAAGTCTAGTACTGCTTTGATGCCTTTAGTTTCTAGTGTTTAGTAGAGGTAGAAAAGAATGACTTTTTGTCTTTCCGGTTTTTAGAACTGAGAAGTGTCACTCCCAAAAAATATAAAAAAATTAAAAACAATCATTTGTTTTGCAATAGTACAAACCACCCAAGCCCCCAGACACCTATATCATACATGTACTAACTCCACAGTCATAGTACACTACAGACACTAAAGAGGATGAAAAAAAAAGTAAAAAGTGTATCCTTGGTACAAGCCTTGCACAATCCATGTAACTGTATAAAGTACATCACTGCATTCATTCAGTGACCTATCAGTCGCATAATGGGTTATAGGTGCACCATTTTCCTTAAAATCAGTACTTTGAGGCCTATAAATACATAGTAGCTGGAATATACTTTGCTGGATTTTAAGTTTTAAATTTAAGCAGTCATTTTTGTTTTCATTGTCAGAAAAGACAATGTGACCTGCCATGTATATTGGACTGGAAAGGTATGCACAAACCAGTCCTTATTTTGATGTTGGAAAAGACTGTGTGCTTAGCAGCTTTGAACAAAGTGAGACTAAATCACAAAATTAATCAGAAACGTTGTCATGCAAACCTGTAGTTCTGCATTATGTTTCAGACACTATTACTATATTGCAGCTGTTCTGGGATCAGTTTATTTTCTCAACCTTTGACATGCATTTATAAAATCCTAACAAGTGTTACTTTGATTAATTTCTGCCTGATCATAAAATAACTTTAAAATTCTGAGTTGGTTTAACTTTAGAATGCTTTCTGTATTTCAAAAATGAAGTTACAAGAAGTTTGTGACCTGATGATAAAAGATGTATTCCATCGGGAGCTTTGGCAAATCTCCTCCAGGTGTAAAGGCATTTCATAATAATTCAATTCTTATCCTTCCAAACATCATAAAAGATTCAAGAAATATATTTAAGCATGTGAGAATCATCTGTACGTACCTAATGCAGTTTCAAAGCCTTTTTCAGCAACTGAGTCTGTTTTGGGAGTAAAGCCATTTCTAACTGCCTCCAGTTGTTTTTAGCAAGACCATTATTCATACTATAACTTTATTATAATGGAAAATATCCCAGATAGGTTCAGCAAGGTTAGAAAAAAAATATCCCTCTTTGGATTAAATATAAAATAAAGGATTTTTGCTTTCAGGTCCACTGACCTCAAATTTAAGAAAACAAAAAAAAAAGTAAAGAACACATTACAAAGCAAAAATAAATGCATCTTTCCAGTAAATTGAACTTGTTTTCATCTGTAATGAATTTTGTCATTTCTTACCCTAAGATTAAATTGCAAGAGGTGATAACATTTAGAATGTATATCACTGGATATTTATACATTTGGTTTGCTAATTCTGTTTATCCCGCAGGTTTGCTACTCGACCCATTAAGCAGCACTGACATTATGCTGATTTGCACGTTTGCTGGAGGTCTAACTCAAGATATATTATAAAAAGTAACATTAGAAATTTACACTTGGTAATACAGCTGTGGTGCCATCAGCTTTGAATGGAATATGCATTTATTTAAGTAATAAACACCACTGGTATGGCCAAGTTCAGAATAACTACATAGATGAGACAGTCCAGTTCCTCAGTAGGTAACAGACAAAATTATCACTTTCGTCTTGTGTACAAGACTTCATTAGATGCCCCCATTCAACATTTCATCCTATTTATACTATACTTAATTACCCCCAATTAACAATTAAGACAGTAAAACAGTTCAATTGCTATTAAAACAGTGAATAAAACATCCATTAAACGTATAAGGGTGTTACACATTCCTAAAAAACCTCCTTAAATAATTTTATATGTGAATGGTGGTGGTTTTATTAAATTTGTGAAGCTCTCAGCATTAATACAGGTTTACTAGTAATATATTCGTTTAAACCAGGATATATATTAGACTTTAACCTAACTTGCCATTTAACTTGTTTGTTTAATAATACATTCTGTGCATCTCGCCCCCATGGGTTAACTGTGAACAACATCTGCGATCCCAAATTTAAAACCATTAAAAGAGGCACAACTCAGTGAATGTTTATATAGTGCACTGGTCTCTTTCTTAGACTTAATATGACGGAGGTGCTCATACATCTTGTCTTTAAAAGCCCTCTCCGTTTTCCCTACATAAAATGCAGGGCATCCTCCACATATGGCCAAATCAACAGGAAAGAGCATAGTAGCTTTCAGCCTTCTGGGTTGTGATATTCTTTTATGGCAGGTAATGTGCTTTAGTAGAGAAAGTAGTTTCTTAGTTTAGATGCCTGTTTTAAAATTGTGATAGTTTTATTATATTGTATTATGCCTAGAATGTATTGGGCTGCCTTCTTGTAAAACTCCACTTTTTGAATCTTAGTCAGGATTCATCTGGCTTATGCTGTTAAATCATTGATGAGTTAAGCTTCTGAAATAAGCACATATGATATAGGACTAATATTGGAAACTTCAAAATTCTGTTACAAGTGCCCTTTTTGGGTTTGAAACTAGAAGAGCAGATAGTATGTAAAGAGTATGGGAGAGCATCCCCCCCCCCCCCATGCAATGTCCTGCCTGGTAAGATCGGACCACAGATCAGTCTTGTTTGATGTAATTTTAAGACCAGATACCCAATCAAGCTCAAAAACACAATAATTTTTCACAGAATAATTACATCCTACTGAGTGATTTTATAACAAATTTCAAATCTCCATTTAACTAGACAATACAGACTACTATGCAGAGGTGTGCACCAATGCCCTGTATAACCACTTAAGCAGTTGTATAGAATCGACTGTCCCGAGTCATATTAAAACCAGGTCTTGCTGAAAAAACAAGCCAACCTGGTGGACTCCTAGTATAAACAAGCTATATAACAAAAGAAAGAAACTAATCACCAAGAATAAGAAGGAACTGGATGAGCAGAAGAAAAAAATCCCTCTCTAGGTTAAACACACAAATCAGAGATCTTATCAAGTCCTCCAAAGGTAATTATGAAACAAAAATAACCTCCCTTGCTAAGGATAATCACAAGGCATTCTTTAACTATGTCAAAAATCTAAAAGGAAGTATGCAGACATGCGCTGAATTGGTTGTGGATGGCACTGCTCATAGTCAACTGGAGGCAATGACAGATTTGGAGCAAACATCACCCCCTTGTCCCCTCTAATTATCCCCCAACATATACCTGACACCATTACCCAGCCTATTATCTTAAGAGAGCAGTCATTTCTGTGCTCTCCAAGGCCAAAATCACAGTGTCAGTGGCACCAGACAACATCCCAGGCTGTCTCTTAAACAACTTAAGACATGACCTAGCAGATCCACTTGGATCCCTGTTTAACTACAGCCTGCAAACTGGCTATGTTCTGACAGAATGGAGGACAGCACCAGTAATAACTGCACAAAGGGGGACCATCAACTGACCTTGGGAATTATAGGCCCATAATCTTAACTAGCCTCATCTGCAAGGCCATGGAAAGAATCATTATTGACAAGGACATAGGTAATCACCAAATTATGGACCAAACCCAGTTTGGGTTTGTTAAAGGTAGACCATGCCTGTTAAACATGGTTGACTTCTTCACGAAAGTCACCAAGACTCTGGATGAGGGAAAGACAGTGCATACTGCCTATCCTGATGAGGCCAACACATTTCGCAGAATCCCCCACTCAGGTATTATACAGAAACTCTTCTGATTAGGAATTAACCCCTACATTACCAGATGGGTAGCCAACTGGCTCACCGATAGGACACATGTTATCAAAGTGGATGACTTCACCTCTAGCAAAAGACCAGTCACCACTGGCATAGCAAAGATTTCTGTGATGTGCCCCTTACTGTTCGGAATTTGTTTGTCAGAAGTCCAGGCAAACTGAGATGGCCTGTGGCTGACAAAGTTCACTGACATTTGCAAATTGGAAGCAATCATTCAGTCCCCCAATGATATTAATATACTGCAGACAGGATTAACATAGTGAAATGATTACTGCCAAAGATTAAAGCTAAATGCAAAAAAAATGCAATTTTAGTTCCTTTTGGGAAAGCTGACATCCCTGCTAATTAAATTATAGACAGCCCCCCCCCCCAATTGCTGACCCAGCATTATGTGGTTTGCGTACTCAGGATCGGTAGCAATCTGAACTTTGGCCAGCATGTGTCCACAGTAGTGAGGAACTCCTTCCATGTGGCCAATCTTATAAGCAAAGGCATTTCATCTGGATGTTGGGATGTTATAATTCCATTATACTTGGACCATAGCAGACCAGTAATTGAGTACAATGCTCTTTTCATCTACCTCACCAGACACCTGCAACAACTGAGGAGAGTACAGAGGTTTCTCACCAAAAACTTGCAGGGTACACAAAACAAATCTAACATGGAAAGACTGAAAGCACTGTCAATGTATTCTGCCTCCTACAAGTTGCTAAGGGGTGACTTGTGCCTGGCTTACGGGGCAGACACTGGCCTGGCCCTCTTGGAAATGCTACACATTCATAAATCAAGCACTGCACGAGGGTCACTCTTTCCATGGATCTTCAACTAGCCACTGATGTGAACAGGTCATGCTGGAGTGATACATACATCTCTCAGCGACCGCCACTTCTTTGGAACAAGCTTCCAGGTCACATGAAACAGAGCCCCTCCCTGATCCTCTTCAAATGCAACCTATATCAATGGATGGGTAAATGCAAATTCACTCTTGGGATGTCCCTCCTGGACAGAGGAAGTTGCTATTAACTACCAGAGACCCCTATCTCTGCGAACTTTACTCACCTAACCACTGACAGTTGGAGCAACTCAGGATAAATATGGCTAGGCTTCTAAGCGATATAGGGTCGTTAGACTAGTAACCTTCAATGAATCTTTGAACCTATGACTCCCTTCAGCTACTGGACAACATGATGGTCAAACTGGATTCTCATACAGCAGTAACATACTCAACATGAGTGTGGGAGTTTTCATATGTTAAAATAGAATAAATCAGTGTTTGTTCAGTACACCACCTATGTTAAGGGGAACTGTTAAAATAATAAAGCACACTAATTACTCTTAGTTGTCAATTATTATCTAATCATATTGTTATTGCATTCTTTTTTTTTACATTTTTATATCCTTGTTTTTTTGCCAACCATCAGCCCTCCCTTATGCAGTCCATTTGCTCCTCTGGAACACAAGCTGATCCTAAGACCATTATTCAGGAGTCCTTCAAGGTTATGTTCTCTTATGCCCCAATCACTGGGGCTCATACACCTCTGAGTAACTTTGTCTATATCTGTCAACCTGTGGCAGGGGTGTATTCATCTCTTTTAATCTATGGCCATTGGGTAGTTCATGTTTATTAAGACCATTTTTCTGGCCGTAACATTTAGTGCTACTCCTAGATGTCACCCAAGTGTAAGGACAGAATTAGATATGTTCACCCAGGTTAGGCAAACTGACAAAGGCTGCTCCTCCTGTCATCTCCAGCCTTCCCCTCCAGCACCTGTTCCATTAACGCAGGTCATCTGGGCCACAATCAGGCCTTCATCTTTCTGCAACACAGGAGTGAGAGCCATTTCTGTTTTTCAAAAGATGACAATTTACTTTCAAAATCATACTCATGATTCAGTTAATAAAATTTCATTTTTGCAATGGGTACCACTGAACCAGTGAAAGTATTCTCTGAGCACCTAACCTCACCAATCAATATTCAATGTAAAGTGGATCTATTTAGATTTCTTGCTGTGGTTGAAGTCCAGTACATTATTGGACTACAGAAACCAAAAGCAGCTTATGCTCTGAAGAAACAAGACCAATCAACATGGCAGATGTTAGACATTAGTTCTTTCCAGGCCATTGAATTCCTGTTTGAATTCTGGTGCAGACATTGCACCTGAGAAGCTGGGAAACAAAATCAAGAAGTGCAGGCGTGCTCACTGTTGAAAGGTCATGTGGAGTCCAGCAGATTGTAATGCTTCAAGCCAGAATGTCCTCTGGTTGGACATAGGTTCATAGGTTAGTACTAAGCTAACTGCCCTTGCGAGCCATTTTAAGCCTAGCCAATTATCCCTTGTGAGATTCAAACCCTGCACCTTGTGTTTGTAAGGCAAACACCTTAACCATTAGGCCACCCTCCCAACCGCCTTGTTGTTGTCACGCATTTTAAGTGATTTTATATTTTTGAAAACAATAATAAGTGTTTCTGTTTTGAGTATTATGGGGCAAAGTGACAAGAAGATCTCTGTAGGGTGGAGTACAATTAAGGTGGTGGTGTGTGAGTATTTGACAGATTGTGGAAAAAATTACAAAGCATATCATTTCAGTCACTATATTAGAAGAATAGGGGAGGATGAATGACTGTTGTAATGGGCAATACAAATTTAGGAAATCTGGGAGGTATGAAATAATATTGCACTATGACGTTGAAAGATTTTGATTCTTTATAAGCAATTTTAGTGTTCTTGTAACAGAAAGTCTGCTTATATTCAAGAGATACTTTGCACAGCATTTTTGATACTGAAAATGCACAGCATTTTTGATACTGAAATGCTTTAATACCTCACACAGATTTGCTGCATGAACTAAGAAATTTAGATAGTGAATAAACTTCTTGTGTTGTAGTTATTAGCAACACGAATTTACTAAAATTCGTATATTTTGGTCAAGTTCATTCTGACACTTTAACAAAGCTCTAGATGAGAGGTAACTCTGTTCTACATCTGTAGCTAGAAAGTACAAAGGATATTGTCAGTATCAAGCTGAAGGATCCTAAGGGAAATTATAGGCAAATTAAGACTGACTTCAAGATTATGGAGAACATGTTTAATAAAAAGAAGGCCAAAATGCTGAACTCTAACAGAGTTAATTTTCATTTAAAAAAAAGTGTTCACTGGAACACTGGGAAATGATTGTCTTACAGAGTACGTGTATAGTCAGTACTTCAGAATGGACCTGTTATTTTGACTGATTTGTTTTAATTTTTAAATGCTGTACATCAAAAAAATAAAAAAAAAAAAACAGGATGCTTAAGTTCTTTTTCAGAGTATGGGAGGGTGGAGGTGTAACAGTACATTTGTTCAGCACGACACCACATTGAAAAGAGCCTCAACATCAAAATTACTTAGAAAAAACTATAGCAGAAGAACATGCATGTCTGAAGTGACATATGTGATGGGCAAAGTCAGCAATTGAAGTTAGAAGGTGATGTGCATGTATGAACCAACTGCCTGCTTCATGATAGTGACAGAAGAAAGCAGAAAGCATGTACTGTAACTGAAAGCTAATTAAGGTGGTAAATATCCTCTGATATGAAGCAGTAAAACAAAGCTAGGGACAGCCTAAGACTCAATTGCCATGGAAGGTAACCAGATCATGCAGAGAATGAATCAAAATAAAAGACATTAAGCAGTAAGCTATAAATCCCATATACCTTGCTGTTCTGTGTCTCGGATGGAATGGTAACTTTGCGATTCATAAACATAATAGCATGTACAGTAGCAAACCACAGTAAGGCATAAGGCATTTACAGTGTGCTCAACATCGGAACTCAGCACAGCAGAGCTGACTTCTAATGACCAGTGACTGCTGTAGTGGCCACAGTTAATGAACACTAAAGTAGAGAAAGGCAGTACTCAAGGTATCAGAAAGAGATGATGAGAAGCAATAGGGCAAGCTCTATGTCAGATTACCTGTTGTTGTCACGCCAAACAGAAGAACAAATTCTCACTCACATACAGATTATTATGATACACTTGTGAAACTGGTCTGTTTCTATAAGTTCCTTTACAACTTGTGAAATAAGCCGCTGTATATGGCCTGTAAAATTATATATTTTTACTCTGGAAATCCACATCAAAATTATGTGTATGGATTTAGTGAGTTTTAGATATTGATACAGAGCTATAGAGATGTAAAGTGTAGATGCTATGACCTACCATGTCTTCAAGCATGGACTCAGGTTCTGGTGCTGAGAGAGTTATGGGTGACCTCACTCTCTCTCTCTCTAAATATATACATACAGTATATATATATATATATATATATATATATATATAAGTAGATAGATATTTATGTACACATATATGGGTCTACTTCACATACCCGAAATACCACATAACCGAAGACCAGATGACCAAGACGAGAACGCCAAAACTTCAAATACATGAACACCCACATAGCTGAAAAGATTCCCAGGCTAAGTAACCACTGTGCCAACAAGGGGAGATTTACCCTGTTCCCCACTGTAGTAGGATCCTGGAGTTGGTATATTTACTTGGGGGGTGGCATTGGGAAGTGTGGGGGCTGTAGCCTCCCACCTGGGTAAGATGTAGATGGTGGAGTGTGTTCTCTGTGAGTTTTTGGCTCAGTGGTTACTTATCTTGGGAAACTGTTTGGCTATGTAGACATTTGTGTATTTTGAAGGTTTGGCGTTCTCGTCTTGTTCATCTGGTCTTCAGTTATATGGTATCTGGGGTATTTGAAATAGACCCATTGATTGATATATATATATGTACACACACACACACTATACATATATATATATATATATATATAGAGAGAGAGAGAGAGAGATATAAAACACATAGAGTTGTTCACAGAAAGTGTGACAAATTACTATAATGCCATTCCTGAAGATTCTTTAGGGTAAAAACAATGAAAGACTTTAAGAATACATAGGACATAGCAAAAACATGAAAAAAGGGAAGAAACTGCGAAAAAAAAAAAAAAAACAGGTGCTGTAGTACTGTTGAAGAAATTTAATGTGTTGTGGTACCTCGGCAAAAAAGCCTTCAGAGGAATAATTTACTGAGCACCCAGGAGCATATCTAATACATATAAAATAATCACATTCAATTAAACCATTATAATTTTTGCAGAATGCATAGGACAGTCAGAAGGTGATTATAAGGAGGACTCAGATAATGAGATGCTGTTGGTTAACTAAAACCTGCAGCGTGTTTATTAAGTAAGAATACTCAGTCTAGTGTCCACTACCTTTTCAGAAACATTGTGCAACAACCTGAAATCATACTGATTGTGCCTGTGACTGACGAGAATTAGCTGAGGTTTGGGTAGGCTTGAAAGCAAGTGACTGGAGCTGGTTGTACTAACAGCTGTTGAAGTCTTTCACCAGTACATTTTGAACATCTTAGCTGATATAACAGCTTTTGGGACTGATGTTTGAGACAGTAACTGATGGAAGCTGCTATGACAGCTGTTTGTGATTTTCAGCAGATCTTTAATTACTTGAAATGTTTACTTTATTATTTGCATAACTGTATGCAACTACCTAAATAGCCCCAACAGCCATATCTGTCAACCTCTTAGTGCAAGAAATCTGGACAAAGCTTGACAAAATTGAGAACAAAGGCCCAAAACTAGGGACAGAATTTAAATATTGAAAGTAGGTTGAGTAACAGAGTTTGTGTTAATATACATTTTCTGAAGGATTTGAAGTCTGAAACTCAAATCTGTGTCAGTATTTAGTGACTTTAACCCACAGATCACCCCCAGTGAATTGCCAGAAAAGCACAAATTGTATGAAGAATAGACCAACAATATGAGGCAAAAATCTGAACATTATGCAAAACTCAGCAGTTGAAAGGTATGCCCACAGGTATTAAATCTTAATCCTTGGAAAATCTTACTAAAGTCAATATGGCCCAGCTAACAGCCCCCCGCTGACATTGCCATTAATCACTTGTGTCCTTATCTGAGTTGTTGGATTTTTGGGATTCTATAACAGGTTGGTCCTCAGACTGAAGGTTCTGTTTGGGTCTGTGCCATCACATCACTGATGGCTGGGGTATTTTATATGTCATCATGAATTGAGTATATTTCAGCCACAGTGGCGCACCAGTTAGCATTGTCGCCTCACAGCAAGAGGTTCTCCCGTTCGTTTATCGGCTAGAGCACCTTCTGCGTGGATTTTGCATGTCCTCCCTGCAGTCGAGTGACGTTAAAGACATGCAGGTAGGTGCGAGCGTGAATGGGCATGCCTTCTTCGAAGGTTGGGCGTCTGGCTGGCAACTTGGCACTGTAAATATCTACTGCCAATCATGAGTGGAGCGGAGTTCTGCTGTGGCGACCCCTAACCGGGAAAAGCCGAAAGTCTTTTTATATTTTTTGTGACAGATTTAGCTAGTTCAAGGGAATATTGTGATGTATTCGATTTGGGTAGTTGGATGTAAGTTTACTTTGTTTAGCATTGTTCATGCTTGTTCATTACTGTAGTTACCTAACTAACTAACTAGCTAACTAAATAATCCTATTAATATATACAAGAAAAGAGGAGGTTTGAAAGAAGAAAAATAATATAATAAGTAGTGTAGTAGAAGGTAGGGGTCAGACTAGATTACTGCTGTATTATTGTAGAGTGAAAACAGGAAAATAAATTGAACAGCGTATCTGATAAGTAAGGTAGATGATTGTGGCAAATTAAGAAGAGCTACATAAGTATGTGTATATATATATATATATATATATATATATATATATATATATATATATATATATGCATGTATTTATTTATTGTGTGTTTGTATTTTTGTTTGTTTGTTAACCAGGGGGGTCGTCTGGTGAAAGATCCTTTTCAGCAACTGTCATACCAAATAGCAAGGACATCAAGGGTTACTGTATATTGACATCACTTCGGATGAATAAAAACAAATAGTTTACAATAAAAGAGCATACTAAAATATCATATAATTTATCGTGTTCAAAATGAAGCGGAGTTTCAGACATAAATGTAGTGCTATTATTACACTCAAAAGTAGTAAAAGTAGCTGTCATAAAGCAAAACTACGCAAGTATAACACATATGTAAGATAAAAATGACATAGTCTGTTTAAAACCCAGAAACTCCGTAGAATAAAGATAAACATTGGCATGTCACATATCTCAGAGAGAGAGACACACTGGAATATGAAGGGCAGTTCATGGAGGTGCGTTTTGACAGAGAAGTGAAAAGGAGATATTAGCATTTTGAACAGATCCCTAGCACCAAATCTCTTAGGAGTCACCATTGATGACAACTTGAAATTTGACCTACAGTTCCAAACTTTTTTATAGAATAAAACCCTATCTAACAGACAAAACTAGAGAAACAATAATGAAAGCTTACCACCTACCTTCCCTACATTACGCCCTCACACTCTTTACTAATCTACAAACGTCCACATAAACAAAGCTGGAATAATGTTACCTCACATTGTTGCAAATTACCCCTTTAGATTTCATCACTGTTCTGCCTCTAAACAGCTAATTGGACTGAACTCCCATGTCATCTCCACTATAGTCTGCTACTACTAGGTCATACTCTAGTATACTGTGCTAAGAAGTGTCCGGAAGTAAAAGGCATGCTTCAAGACTACCACCCTACCATGGACTGAACACACACATCACCCTCACTATAGTCAGCTGCTACTAGGTCATACTCTAGTATACTGCTCTGAGAAGTGTCTGGAAGTAAAAGGCATGCTTCAACACTACCACCCTACCATGGACTGAACACACACATCACCCTCACTATAGTCAGCTGCTACTAGGTCATACTCTAGTATTCTGCACTGAGAAGTATCTGGAAGTAATAGGCATGCTTCAGCACTACCACCGTGCCATGGACTGAACACACACATCACCCTCACTATAGTCAGCTGCTACTAGGTCATACTCTAGTGTACTGCTCTGAGAAGTGTCCGGAAGTAAAAGACATGCTTCAACACTACCATGGACTGAACACACACATCACCCTCACTATAGTCAGCTGCTACTAGGTCATACTCTAGTATACTGCTCTGAGAAGTGTCCGGAAGTAAAAGGCATGCTTCAACACTACCACCCTACCATGGACTGAACACACACATCACCCTCACTATAGTCAGCTGCTACTAGGTCATACTTTAGTATACTGCACTGAGAAGTGTCCAGAAGTAAAAGGCATGCTTCTCTCTAAAGAGAAACTCCTCCTCTCCATCACTAAAGCCCAAACTGCATCGGGAGCCTCCTTAACCTCAAACTCTGTAACTACCCACTGGAATGCCCTCCCACATGCTCTCAGGCTTCTTGAAAACCAATAAGCATAAACCAATAAGCATTCATAACACATCTAAGAAAGCACCTGTCAAAATCCTGGCTCTATAGTTGTACATCTCCAGGATAAGTATAACATTGCTGTTTTATTCTTCCTCTTCTACTAGACCTCAGCTCTCTTCTACTCTGTTACCAAGTATCACTCTGTCTTCAACCACCCCACCTTCTACTTATGCCTCTCTTAACTCTTTTACCACCTATTTCATTTATATCCCATAATTAACTCATCTTTTTGCTTTCTACCCTGTGTAAATAACACAGCACCCTATATTGTGACATTTATACTACTAAATAGTTACTTGTGTAACAATGTCGGTATAATTAATACAATAAGCCTAACTACTGCATGTATTGTTACTGTCTTATCTATTTTGACATTGTGAAATTCATTTAATTCTATTATGCCTGACATTGTTGATACTAATCAACTTAAATGATTTTGGTTGCATTGCATCTGCAGGGGCTTTTCTCCCTGGGCCTACAATTAAAAGGGTCCTTTTTATGCCCGGCCAGACTTTCCTAGTCAAGAAATATAAAATAAATAAAAGAAAATGCTCAACGTTCTTTGAACAATTTGTCTCTTCATATTGCTGCAGAGCTTTGTGCGGATATTATGAAATAAGTCATGCTCTTTTAAATTCTGTGCAGCTTCTGCAACATCATATGCCTGCATAAAATATTGCTTGCTAAAGTTCTCCCCACATACACACTATTTTAATTTCTTCAGTTTCTACATTCTATTTTGTGTGCAGTACATATGGTTCCACCTTGGTAGAGTAATCATTAGAAAGGACAGGAATGATATATGATTTGGAAGCATCTGAAAAAAAAAACGCAAAATAAATCTGGATTCCTTTCTGTTTAGGTCAGCTATTTGATAAGAAGAAAGTTCTATGTCACATCAAATGCTTTTGAGATATCCAAAAATAAAATACGGACTGTTACACTCCTTATTTAATTTGGAATGTATGAAGTCAGTGACTGATTGTAGGGCAGCATCATTTCACAGATGAGATGACAACTGAGCTGTAAGGGGACAAGAAGACTGTTTTGACTGAATATCATTTACTACTTGTGAACAACTTTTTTGGGGAATTTAATGAGTTGCTAAATAACTGGGCTGTAATTACAGAGGGTTATAGAATGCCCTACTTTTTTTCAGAGAGAGACTAATAGCTTTTTCCACACTAAACGAATGTATCCTACTGTGATTCTGTCTTTGAAGATAGATGCCTGAGGCAAGATCAGGAGTCTGTTATAAAGTGAAAGGAGCTTTGGTAGTAGTTGCCGACTGAATGTCACACTATATGGTTAGGTTCCACAAGGAGATGGTAAAGCAAGTGTAATTACAGTGGTTGGTTTATACAGGATCACTTACAATCTTCTAATTAATTCATTTCACTATTTGCTTGCAATAATTTAGAGGGCTTATGTTTTTAAACAATGAAGGGAATTACTCATTAATGTTTCAAGAGATTTACTTTTGAAAGATATTTTATAGAAGACCATGCTGCAACAAAGTTTTTCATTTTTTGATATGATTTATGATTGCAATTTTGTTCATATTCTTAATGTCTTATTCTTCATGTCATCAGTGTGCGCATACCTGCCCAGTGTAGGTGTGGGGGCGGGGACAGACATCCTTTGACTATGCAGGATCAATTTGCTCCCACCACTGGTACCTAATTAGCTTATTTGCCCTGCCCCCCAACCATGGATAGAGTTTGGTAATAGGTACACAGTCAGCTTCCACTCCTGCCTGCTATGAGAAGTGTATGTTAAAATCCTGATTTCCCCATCCAGTGCATTTGAACAGGGGAAGAATGTGTTAGACAGCCCGGTACTCTGTGGGTTTAAGACTCATTGTAACCTCCACGTCACCCAAGTTGTGAATCAAAGCTACTCCCCTCCCCCCCAAGGTGGATGAACTTCCTTCATCAGCTTATTCTCTTCTTTCTTGGCAAGTATAACGATACCTCTGTCCGCAGCTTTGAGTTCTCTGAAAATATAGTTTCATCATAACGGCTCAGCCTAGCTTTTACTAAGTTTGTTTAGCTAAGTAATAGCTATAACTGGAAGGTACATTAACAAAGTATTATACCAAGATTCCTGTTTGTTTGCATTTTAAAGTGGATGTTGTATTTGTGAAAATGCATAAAGCATTTGCATTTTTAATTAACATCATTGGTATAAAACAAATACTTGTCATTTCATGTATTCATACACTGCATAGAACTCAACTTAAAAAGCACCATGGCGTGTCTGAAAAACCCACAGTGCTTAATTCTTCAAGTTTGATACATTAATAAGCAGCTTTTGGCATCCTTGTTTGTTTTAACTATGAGAATGGGTGTATCTTACTATAGAAGCCAGACACTGACATGTTTTCCTCAGTCTTGGCAGGTGAGCAGTTAACGGCAGATCACCAGCTGGTAAGTTGTGGTAGGATTCCTTCGGTAATTACTTGCAGCATAGGAAGTCATTAAGTTGCAGGTTTCACATGCTGCTATGCAGGCCTATTGATGTACATTCCAGTCACTTTTAGACTCAGAATGAGAGCCTAGAATGGCATGGACTGCTGCAATAAAGGGAATAGTTTGCTGGGTTTAAGTCGCAGATAGGATGAACTTGGAAATAGGCAAAGCACATGATCCAAGATAGGAAAATAGAGAGAGAGAGAGAGACACAGATTGGGTTGTAGCTACTGTCAAGATTCGATAGAGTGATGGAGGGACTTTAAACACTGTTAGAACAGGATGAGAGATACGGTGGTCTCAGTGGTATGTCTTCTCCTTTGCCTTCCTTCTGTCTGATGGGCCAGTGATGAGATTAATATTCCATTGAAAGGAGTACGTTTTACAAATCACCACCTTTTCATATGCATAAGACTGCTTTATGCATTCTGGGTATAGCAGTAGTGGTAGCATGTGCATTATACAGGAGTAGGTTTTAATAAACCTGGATTCTTCCTACAGGGTAATACCCAGTGCATGCCTGTGTTAGGAGACTAACACTACACATCAGACTTTTAGGGATCTTACAAGAAATGATTATGCATTAATAGAAAATTAACAGAGGGCAATGAGGTTCATAAACAGCAGTGTTCACTGAATGACAATGTGCAGTGAATATGCACAGGAGCTCATATACAGCCAAGCTCAATTAAGAGCAATGTTTAGCAATGGGTATCAGATGCCAGTGTTGTGTCCATTGCTTAATTCAAATTTACCAAAACAGTGCACAGACTCTGGCACAGTGGGCCAATATATACAACTGTGTACAATGTGACAGAAAAATACAGCAATCTCCAGACTAATGAACTGCATGATGAACTGAACTCTGAAGACATTACAATGGCAGTCGATATTCGCTATCACCTATGTGCAGATAAAAAACATTGCCCTAACCATATGGTGCAACATTGCTACCCTCATAGCACCTGGTTGACCAGCTTGTTTCTTATTTGGGAGTGGATTCCATATAGAGTTTGAATGATTGAAATGGGTCCATGTGGATCAGTTTTCAACCATGATTAACCCTTGTTTTTTTATTAATCCAAATGGCCATGCCCTGAGCTAGACAGTGTCAGCTGCATTTAATAATATAATGGCTGTCCCTTTAATGGGAGCAGCAGCTAGTGGCAGTTGAGGGGGCCCTGTATTACCTGTTGCTGCCGGAGGTAGAGGCAGCATTGATGTGTTGTCACGAACCCCATTCTTCATCACCCTTCCATGCACACATGTCCTATAGGTGATACTGGATGTACCTCAGTACCTCTTGAGGGGTACGTCTGCAAATCCCTACCCAGACCACTAGAGTCATATAGACATGAAAATTGTGTAATGTCTAGACCTAGATGACAGAGGACCAGTGAGGAAAGAGACTGTGATTCATCCGACACATTTTACCAGCCATATATGCTTTAAATAAAGATAATTTGGCCTGTTTGTTTATGACAAAACTGTGCTTCATGTTTTTGTGTAACTCCTTCTACACAAACATGCCAACCACAAACTACACAACATCTCTTCAGCAATCTGTTCCACCTGACCTCAAAGCTTTCTGCTGCAAATGTGAGACAGATTTTACACTACATGTCAGTAATTGCTGTTACTCTGATGAGCAGTAACTTTGGAGTGAAATTAAATAAAGTATCATGGAGGTGAAGCTCAACATATGGAGTTGCAGAGGAGGTTGTCAACTGCCATAAAAAAAGTCTTTTGTAGCCTTTGCTGGTATTTTCATGTGCTCTGTTATGTGTTACAAATTGATTTATATTTGAGGTTCGGTAGTATGAGCTTACTTTAACAAGTATTTATAACTGAAGATCACCTGACTTGATGAGAGGTAAGGGTACCTTGTATGCACCTGACTTGAGAGGTAAGGGTACCTTGTATGCACCTGACTTGATGAGAGGTAAGGGTACCTTGTATGCACCTGACTTGATGAGAGGTAAGGGTACCTTGTATGCACCTGACTTGATCAGAGTTAAGGGTACCTTGTGTGCACCTGACTTGATCAGAGCTAAGGGTACCTTGTGTGCACCTGACTTGATGAGAGGTAAGGGTACCTTGTGTGCACCTGACTTGATGAGAGGAAAAGGGTACCTTGTGTGCACCTGACTTGATTAGAGGTAAGGGTACTTTGTGTGAACCTGACTTGATGAGAGGTAAAGGTACCTTGTATGCACCTGACTTGATGAGAGGTAAGGGTACCTTGTGTGCACCTGACTTGATCAGAGTTAAGGGTACCTTTATGCACCTGACTTGATGAGAGGCAAGGGTACCTTGTGTGCACCTGACTTGATGAGAGGAAAAGGGTACCTTGTGTGCACCTGACTTGATGAGAGGTAAGGGTACCTTGTGTGCACCTGACTTGATTAGAGGTAAGGGTACCTTGTATGCACCTGACTTGATGAGAGGTAAGGGTACCTTGTATGCACCTGACTTGATGAGAGGAAAAGGGTACCTTGTGTGCACCTGACTTGATGAGAGGTAAGGGTACCTTTATGCACCTGACTTGATGAGAGGTAAGAGTACCTTGTGTGCACCTGACTTGATGAGAGGTAAAGGTACCTTGCATGCACCTGACTTGATGAGAGGTAAGGGTACCTTGTACGCCTCTCCTCATTCTATGCAAGTCAGTACTCAGCTGGGGTTACACATGGGCATCTTATTTTTCATTTAGTACTTCACTTAGCTGAAGCACTGCTTTAGCTGTATGTTTATCGGCTATGGTTTGTCAGGATTGCCATCATGACTGTTCTCGGTGATGGTTCTTTAGCTTTAAAATCATCTGGGTTGTTTACATCTTGTGATATTCATAATAGTACTGCAGATAATGATAACAGGCAGCCAGGCAATCAACAGATAGTTAAAATTTGACACACTTTGGTTTGTATTGGATCCCCAGTATGGAGTAAAAAAAAAATGGAATTTCACTTTACTGTATATAGACTATGATGTTTCCTGGTCTTTGGTGAGCGATGTAAGCTTTCTCAGCAGGTGATCTTGATGTGCTTGCACGAGTATACTCATAGCTCCATTGAAAGCTTTCGCAATGTGGCAGCCATGATGTCTGCTATTTCAAAGGGCATGGTTACCATTAGCATGCATACTTCCATCACATTGTATAGTATGATAATGAGGATGAGAGTTAAACCATCCACCTAGAATCCATTCTACTGAACTTTCCTGGAGAGGGAATATAAATAGGTCACATAAGAGAGCACCTCAGCATAAGTACAGAGCTGGTGCAAGTGGTATTTGTTTGCATAGTCATAAATATGAAGTCCATGTTTACAGGCGAATTATGCTACAGTCCATATTTGCAGTTAATGCCTGGTCTGAATATCATTGTTTATGTTACCTGATTTACAGTTAGTGGCATTTGAAAAAGGATCATGTATCTTGTGAACTGCATTCCTGGCATCATGCTCTGTGTCACATGTGCTTCATTTCCATATCTGCCATTTGTAATGTTTGATCACTGTGCACCATGCCTTCCACAAATTGCACATCATGCTGTCATTTTGTATGGACTTTATATTTGGCAATGTGCACTATTTCCAAAATTCTTACAATTGTCACACTTACTCTGTTGAATGCTATTTTACGAAAGAACACATTAAAATTTACCTGTCATTATGAAATTATGAACTCTTTAAAATTGTTAATTCTAACTATGTCAAATTTTCGGTCATCTAATTTTAGATTTCTGCTTTATTTTTCAGGTAATATTTCTTCTGTTGTGGAACCACCATTATGCCATCATCTCTTTGGAATGGGCTGTTGCATTTGTAGTTATACTGATTTTTCATCTCTGATAAGTAATATTTTATTTCATATATGTACTGTTTTTTTTTTCTATTTTGTGAAAGCTTTGCACTGAAGTGGCACACTTGGTTGCATAGTATTTATGCAGTCCTTTTGCTAGTACTTATCACTTCCCTCTCTGTTGTGCAATATTTTTTCTCTTGCCCGTAGCGTACCTTCACCTCGTTATTTTAGTGATAATTTTGCACTGTTACAGCATATGCCATTTGTTCTGTTTTTTGCTGTCTGAATACACATTAGCAGTTATGCAACATACAGTTCATGACAGACATCATTCTCAAACAGGAATATTATACTCAAATGCGGTGGTTGATCCATTTTTAGAATTCTGCTATACAAAAGTTTTGCAAAGTTTTGTGGCCTTGTTATTTTAGCATGTTTGACTTTTCAGTGTTGTTTGATCTGATAAGAATTCAACTGTGTGTAACAGTTATGTTTTGCATCCAATTTTTGGTCTGGTATTTTTTATCAGTTGAGCTTCAGACCAGAAAATAGTCTATTTGAGTACCTGCTACTTAACATTGTTCCAAATACCATTACAAACTCTGGCATATTTGCAGGAGTTAAAGGATAACAGTGTCTTTATAGGCCTCACTTCATGGAAAAGAGGATTTAATTGAGTGCTAGCCTTTAACCATTGCTTGGCTTGTAAGTTTCATATGTGATAAGTCAACAACATACTCTTTTTTTTTTTTTTTTTTGTATTAACTTTTTGACTTTTGCAGCAGTATGTGTATCCCCTCTAGCATGACCCCTGAAACTCACATAAGTAACTAAGTGGCTATTAGGTAGATGGGCATCATTTGTCTGTTTAAAGGCCTTTATTTATATACCTTGTATAGACAATATTTTTGATTATCAAAAAACAGATGAGGCTCACCACAGCAGAAATATAAAAACACGTTTAATTACTGCAGTATAAAGTAAGCGCTTTCACGTCTATCCACTATACTGCAATGATTAAACGTGTTTTTATATTTCTGCTGTGGCGAGCCTCATCTGTTTTTTGATATATTTCATTTTGTTCTGAAGAGGCTCCTCATCCAGGACTGTTTTGTTGTAGTTCTATATTTTTTGATTATGTTGAAGCATCTGGAATACACTCACTTGAACACTTATTACTCTACGTATCCACAGAGAAATGGGCATATTTAGCACTTTGAAATGTTTTTTTTTTGCCAAAAATGCATTATTTCTACTGTATTGTATGCATTTTGTTTTTAACATCAAAAATTAAAAATGGAGAATGACATGGGAGGAAATTTGAAAAAAAGTGTCCACATATGTATTTGAATATGTTTTCCAAAATGCTTAATATGGAATGAGAACCAGTCGGCGCTGATGTACAATATCTATAGGTTATGTTCTGTTAAGCAAAATGTTGTGCTATATTTCTAAATCTGGTGCCATTTCCTTGCTGTTTTATTAATTTTCATATATTACTTATTGAATGCAATACCTATGTTATCCTTGATTGTCTTGGAATAGCAGTTTCTGTAGTGTCACTGCTGGAGTCTTGAATTTGTCACAATTGACCAGGGCTCAAAAAAAAAAAAAAAAAACACTGAGCAGTAGGGTCAGGGTTTGAATGAGTAGAAGGGGAGAGTTTGTCCATCTCAGGACAAGAAGTAGTTACAATCTATTCTGCCGGATAACTCCCTGTGATCTGTAATGGAATATTATATGTCTGTTATTCGAGACAAAAAATAATCGTGACTGACTCATCTGAATTTCACAAGCATACTCTGCTTATCACGGAATATAAACATGGCATAAACATAAACAGAGTAGCCAAAACCCAAAGAACCATAAACCAGGTGTCAAAGCACCATTACTAAAGCACCAAAAACCCAGAAATCAGTGGTGCAAAGGGAATTAACTATGGCAAAATGCACTTGTGAAGCAAGTAACCAAGTGCCAAAAATGTATTGTAAGTTAAACATTTTCATCATTCAACAGGTTAGGTTAGTAGAGGACATCATCAGAACAAAAAACAATCCTACCTCTCTCTCCATTTAAGTAGTATTCCAGCACTTTTAGTAACTATCAAACTTAAAGTTGCGGTGCACCAAAAACATGTATTTCCTGCACTTACAATGTATAGGATGTGTAAACTCCTGTGTGATAAATACTTGCAAACACTTAAAAATAGTCAATGCAGTCTTCCTAGGGACACTGTATATAATATCCCAGCATACAAGATAATTAATGTATCCTCCATCCATATAAAAATTGTATACATACAAAGTAAAAGATAAAAAACATATATGTGCAGACTATACCTTTAGTGAAATGTCATCTCACACAAGAAATATAAAAGCAAATAATTTTACCCAGAAACTTAATAATCGCATCTTCAATAAGAACAAAAGAATATCAATAGTAAGCCCAACTGTGACTGTCATAACATAGCCACCCTCATTCTCAGAATAGGGGTTAAAGATATAGATTCATTCAAGCCTGGAAACACAGACACAGTATAATTCCCTATATTTATGTTTGTTCCCCCAAGAGCCACCCCTTGGGTCAACCAAAACTGTCTCCAGGATTACAAACCTGAAATCAGAAAGCACCATACTAACCAGGGAGCATTTGTACAGGGCATTGTTGGTGTTTCCCTTACTTATGTCACAAAGCTGTGCATATAGTCTTTTCTGAAGGCTTTATCAGTCTTTCCTACATAAAATCTTGAACACCCATCACACTTACCAAGGTATAAAATGCCAGTGGTTTTACAATTCCCTAGAGAAGGATAAATGTTAGTTTGCGAAAATAGTCTAAAACAATGTGGAATCTGTAAATTGTATTGGCAGCATGCACCACATATTTTGGCCTCCCAACCTTAAATTGATTACATCTTGGGTTTTCTAGTATGTTTTTTTTTTTTTATGTTTCCCCTCTTTCTTGTAAACACACTTTTCACTAATAATATTTTAATGCCCAAAATATTAGGATTATATTCCACCACTAGTACATTGTATTACATCGTACCTCTCTTGGGACAGTTTGAGTTCTCAAGGGACTGGTCAAACCAACCTCTAATAAAGGCTTGTCCAAGACTTGTTCAAGGTACCCCCACAGCTGAAAACATTATCACTGATTTCTGCGACCATTTTTGGGGTAAACCCTATATAAAAATAGAGTGACCTCACAAGTTCAGACAGTTAAATCATTTCAGGCCATTGATTGCAAATGCGTAGATTCCTTCAAGAGTTTCTTGGGTTCCTTGAGCAGCAAAACATTTGCATGAGACTAGAATGTTCTGCCCATGTCTTGCAGCCTTACAATGACACTTTACATGCAGCTTCTCAATACAGCATTTGTTATATCCCAATTGCATGAATCTTGCTATTTACAGGACAAGATGTTAGCACTGTATTGTGTCTTCCATAGTGGAGTAATTTTCTAGTACGTAAAGTGTATGGTTTGCTGGATTTTACAAGCTTGCCATACAGGATTTCAATATTATTAAAAAAAAAAAAAAAACTGTATAGTTTTAGTTCTGAAGAAATCTGTACTTATACTGGATGAAATCCTTTCATAGTTTCCATTGAAATTCTTTTATGTGTGTTTCTATTTTTGAATGTGTACTGAATACCTGTCATCAGCTTTATTGCTGTTTATTGTTGTTTGTTATTTTCTAAGCTTGCAGGCTTTCAACGGAAGAGCTAAACAGCTTTTTACACTAGTAATACTGATCTGTCTTTTTCCTATGGACTCTGTCCTTGAAATGTGAATAATAAAGTGTGAGAGTAAAGGGAGCCATGCTCCCTTCGACCTCAGAAAACATAATATTTTTACTTAACAGAGTATTTGTACAAACATTGTAGTGGCTGAAATAACAATGTAGTACACAATTGTATATTATCAGGTCCAGGCAGTAACTGATGGCAAATTGTTACCCAAGTAGTTTGTTGTCAAGCAACAGTAAAGGATTTCCCAATACTTCATAACTGTGCAGTAAGATACTTGCAGTAAGGGATCTCCTAATACTTCATTACTGTGCAGCAAGATGCTTGCAGTAAGGAATCCCCTACTACTTCATAGCTGTGCAGCAAGATGCTTGCAGTAAGGGATCCCCTAATACTTCATAACTGTGCAGCAAGATGCTTGCAGTAAGGGATCCCCTAATACTTCGTAACTGTGCAGTAAGATACTTGCAGTAAGGGATCCCCTAATACTTCATAGCTGTGCAGCAAGATGCTTGCAGTAAGGGATCCCCTAATACTTCATTACCGTGCAGTAAGATGCTTGCAGTAAGGGATCCCCTAATACTTCGTAACTGTGCAGTAAGATACTTGCAGTAAGGGATCCCCTACTACTTCATAACTGTGCATTAAGATGCTTGCAGTAAGAGATCCCCTAATACTTCATAACTGCGCAGAAAGATGCGCACAGTAGGGATCTCCCAATACTTCATAACTGTGCAGTAAGATGCATGCAGTATGGGATCACTTAATACTTCATAACTGTGCAGTAAGATATTTACAGTAAGGGCTCCCATAATACTTCATAACTCTGCAGTAATATGCTTGCTGTCACCTAAGCTGTTGTGAAGCTCTTCCAGGTGGTTGTTCCTTAAAACCTGTGCCAAATGTATGTCTAAGTAGGAATACACACCCCCCCCGATCTCTATACATACTAAATTTGAATTCAGACACACCTTTTCCTCTTTTCTGGGTCAGTTTGAAAGAAAAACTCTCTTTTGCATCATGTGACCTCTGAGATTGCATACGTCGTCTGTGACAAAGTAGCATCTGACACACAGAAATATGATCAATCTCCAAAGATATTTTCCCAAGTGCAGTGCATTAATGTATGATAAAACATCACTGACAGTAGTGATCCATACCTGGTGTCCCATACAGTGGGGGCAGATCAGATGCAGTTGGTGTTGATTTGTCATTAAGCTTACAAAGTTTGTCTGGGGGGGGTACTATACCCAGTACATGGTCCTGATTGCAAAATTTAGCCCAATAACCTTTGACTAGAATTTAATTGTCATTACAGGAAATAAGGAAATAAGATCCATATATACTTCTTTGTGCAGAGTAAACTTTTAGCCACATTTTCCATTTCAAATCTTTTATTATAATCTGTCGTGTTTTTTTTTAAGCCTGTTTTTTCTGCAGTACACTATTTCTTTACTACATATCCTTAATACTTCTGCAGGCTTGCGTTGCTGAGCTGGAATATCTTTCCCATTTTATAAAAGGTGTCAAATGTACCTCAGTTAGGGGTCTTTAAGTTACATGCCCCAGAATTGCACCTCAATCACCTAAAACCTGTATCTTCAGTTCTATACTTACGTCTGTCCTTAACATTCCCTAACATATTATAATCCTAATGTGCACAGCTTCTGCAGGTATCTTGAGGATTTAGATCTCAGTATTTGTAATGCCATGTTTAGAAGCCCACCTGATTTTATTTTTTTGATTCAGAAATGGTTGCTTCAGAGCCAACCATTTACACATGTAGCTTTTTCATCCCTTTTGTATACGTATGGCTTGCAAGACTTGTCATGTTTTGGCAGATGTGGTAAATAAAGATCACCTTTATTATATCACAGGGTTATAACTTTTCTAAGTTGCAAACTATGTTTAAAAATGAGACAGTTCAGAGCTTTTTGCATCTCAAGGGCCAATTTTAGGATAAATAATCAATTGAATTTAACAATTGAGGTAAGACAAAGACTCTCATGTCTATCGGAATGATCACCTGCAAAGAACAGTTAGTACTTTTTGTTTGTGGGAGATTTTCATTGTAGTGCCATAAAGCTACAGCTATTCCATTTTTCTGTATGTTGACAACTCTTAACACCTTAGCAAAATATGTTAATTTTAATTTCTCCCATCTGTTAATATAAATTGTCAAGATCCTGAATTTCGTAGTTAACTGATGATATTCTTCAAAGTCAACTCAGAGCATATGTTTTGTTAGGTTTATTTTTTACCAGAATTTTATGGTCTACTACTTTGATGTTTAATGGTGCTACACTAACCGCATTTAATTTTCTTACTCTGCTGCATACTTTGGACCCTCACAAAATATAACAGGATAAGAGAAAAATCCTCCTATGTTAACTTTTGAAGTGCAAAAGCTGAAAGGTTTATACTTTGATTCACATGGCAGCCTTCAAGCAATTACACAGGAATTGAAATTTAGTAGGATCTTTTCTCCTCAGATGAGAATGGGTACTTACCCAGTTGGACTTTCCCAGTAACCAAATGTGAATAAAGAAACAAATGCATAAATAAATAAATAGTCAACAGTATCATATATTGATTTATATAATTTGCAGCATGCAGTCCTAGGCCACATTATTGAGATTGTGTTTGTGTTTGTTTTTTTTTTTTTTTTTGTGTGTCTAGAAAAGCTCACTTGCATACCTCTTATCCTACAACTTATCCCTTTTCCCAAATAAATGTCACTTAACAACACCCTGAGGTAATCTTCCATTTGCATTTAACTTTATAAGTAATGCTGTTTTCTGTTACGTTATAAATAATTCTACCTTCCATTGAAATTAGTGTGATGGGTGTACAGCACAGAGTTACTTTATAAGTAATGCTGCCTTCCATTGAAATTAGTGTGATGGGGGTACAGCACAGTGTTACTTTATAAGTAATGCTGCCTTCCATTGAAATTAGTGTGATGGGGGTCCATGTAATTTATAAATAATTCTACCTTCCATTGAAATTAGTGTGATGGGTGTACAGCACAGAGTTACTTTATAAGTAAAGCTGACTTCTTCTGAAATTATTGTGATGGGTGTACAGCTTAGTGTTACTTTGTGTAAAGCTGCCTTCCACTGAAAATAGTGTGATGGGGGTATGGCTCTGTGTTACATTATAAGTAAAGCTGCTTTATACTGAAATTAGTGTGATGGGTGCCCAGCTCAGTGGTACTTTATAAGTAAAGCTGCCTTCTACTTAAATTAGTATAATAAGTATATAGCTTAGTGTTATTTTATGAATAATGCTACCTTCCACTGAAATTAGTGTGATGGGTGTACAGCTCAGTTTTACTTTATAAGTAATGCTGCCTTCCAATGAAATTAGTCTAATGGGGGTACGGCTTTGTGTTACTTTATACGTAAAGCTACTTTTTCTGAAATTAGTGTGATGGGTATACAGCTCAGTGTTAACTTATATATAATTTTCTATTTTGACTCCCTAACTGAATTCTTTTTGCTGAGACTTCTCTACCTTCTATATATGATGTGATTAAACATTTTTTCCTCTTTTATTTTGTGCCTCCCTACTGTGCTGTGTGAATCTTTATGCACATTAAATATCTTTTTGTTTTTTCTTTTTATATATATATATATATATATATATATATATATATATATATATATATATATATATATTATATTTATATAAACTGAAAAATAATTTTTTTGTTTATTTTCCTATATGATAGTTAAAAAAATGCTTTGCTATAATATTCCTGCTAATCAATTGTATACTTATGCAATTATTTTGTATTTCCACTTTTCTTGTGGACTTGTAATTATTTTGTATTTCCTCTTTTCTTCTGGACTATTTGTATAAATTGTTTTCTTTTTATTGTCTTGGAGCTTTTCTCCTCGGGCCTCTACTGAAAATGGGCATATATCCAGTTACACTAGCCCGGTCAACAAATGTAAAATAAATAAATAAATAATGCTACCTTCCAGTGAAATTAGTGTAATGGGTGTACAGCTCGTTGTTACTCTGAGTAAAACTACCTTCTCTGAAAATAGTGTGATGGGTGTACATTTCAGTGTTACTTTATAAGTAAAGCTGCTTCTACTGAAATTAGTGTAATTGGTATACAGCTTAGTGTTAATTTATAAATAATGCTACCTTCCACTGAAATTAGTGTAATAGGTATACAGTTCATTGTTAATTTATAAATAATGCTACCTTCCAATGAAATGAGTGTGATGGGTATAAGGCTCAGCTGCCTTATTTTGAAAATAGTGTGATGGGTTTACAGCTCAGTGTTATTTCATAAGTAATGCTGCCTTCTACTGAAATTATGGTGATGGGTTTATAGCTCAGTGTTACTTTATAAGTAATGCTGCCTTCTTCTGAAAATAGTGTGATGGGGGTATGGCTCAGTGTTACTTTATATGTAAATCTGCTTTCCACTGAAATTAGTATGATGGATGTACAGCTCAGTGTTACTTTATAAGTAATGCTGCCTTCCATTGAAATTAGTGTGATGTGTGTACAGCACAGAGTTACTTTATAAGTAATGCTGCCTTCTTCTGAAATTAGTGTGATTGGTGTACAGCTTAGTGTTACTTTATGTGTAAAGCTGCCTTCCACTGAAAATAGTGTGATGGGGGTACAGCTCAGTGTTACTTTCTAAGTAAAGCTGCCTTCCACTGACATTAGTGTACTAGGTATACAGCGCCGTGTAATTTATAAATAATTCTACCTTCCACGGAAATTAGTGTGATGTGTGTACAACACAGAGTTACTTTATAAGTAATGCTGCCGTCTTCTGAAATTATTGTGATGGGTGTACAGCTTATTGTTACTTTGTGTAAAGCTGCCTTCCACTGAAAATAGTGTGATGGGGGTATGGCTCAGTGTTACATTATAAGTAAAGCCACTTTATACTGAAATTAGTGTGATGGGTGCACAGCTCTTTATTACTTTATGTGTAAAGCTGCCTTCTACTGAAATAAGTGTGATGGATGTACAGCTGAGTATTACGTTTTAAGTAATGCTGCCTTCCACTGAAATTAGTGTGATGGGTGTACATCTCATTGTTGCTTTATATGTAATGCTGCCTTTCACTGAAAATAGTGTGATGGATTTACAGCTCAGTGTAATTTATAAATAATTATACCTTCCACGGAAATTAGTATGAAGGGTGTACAGCACAGAGTTACTTTATAGGTAAAGCTACCTATACAGTATACAGCTTGATGTTACTTTACGAATAATGCTACGTTCCACTGAAATTAGTGTGGTGGGTGTACAGCTCAGTGTTACATTATAAGTAATGCTGTCTTCCACTGAAATTAGTGTGATGGGTGTACAGCTCAGTGTTACATTATGAGTAAAGCTGCCTTCTACTCAAATTAGTGTGATGGATTTACAGCTCAGTGTTACTTTATAAGTAATGCTGCCTCCTACTGAAATGAGGGTAATAGGTATACAGTGCAGTGTTAATTTATAAATAATGCCACCTTCCACTGAAATTAGTGTAATAGGTATGTAGCTCCTTGTAATGTATACATAATGCTACCTTCCACTGAAATTAGTGTGATGGGTGTACAGCTCAGTGTTACTTTGAGTAAAACTGTCTTCCACTGAAATTAGTGTGATGGATGTACATTTCAGTGTTACTTTATAAGTAAAGCTGCTGCTTCTACTGAAATTAGTGTAATAGGTGTACATTTCAGTGTTAATTTATAAATAATACTACCTTCCAATGAAATGAGTGTGATGGATTTACAGCTCAGTGTTACTTAATAAGTAATACTGCTTTCTACTGAAATTAGTGTGATGGATGCACAGCTGAATGTTACTTTATAAATAATACTACCTTCCACTGAAATTAGTGGGATGGGTGTACAGCTCAGTGTTAATTTGAGTAAAGCTGCCTTCTACTGAAATTAGTGGGATGGGTGTACAGCTCAGTGTTACTTAATAAGTAATACTGCTTTCTACTGAAATTAGTGTGATGGATGCACAGCTGAATGTTATTTTATAAGTAATGCTGCCTTCCACTGAAATTAGTGTGATGGGTGTACAGCTCAGTGTTAATTTGAGTAAAGCTGCCTTCTACTGAAATTAGTGTATTAGGTATACAGAGCAGTGTTACCTTATAAATAATGCTACCTTCCACTGAAATTAGTGTGATGGATGCACAGCTCATTGTCCCTTTATAAGTAAAGATGCTTTCTACCGAAATTAGAATGATGGGTATACAGCTCATTGTTAATTTATAAACAATGCTACGTTCCAATAAAATTAGTGTGATGGGTATACAGCTCAGCTGCCTTCTATTGAAAATAGTGTGATGGGCATGGGGCTCAGTGTTAATTTGTAGATAATGCTGCCTTCCACTGAAATTTGTGTGATGGATGTACATTTCAGTGTTACTTTATAAGTAAATCTGCTGCTTCTGAAATTAGTGTGATAGGTGCACAACTCAGTGTTAATTTATAAGTAAATCTGCTTTCTACTGAAATTAGTGTGATGGGGGTACAGCTCAGAATTATTTCATAAATAATCCTGCCTTCTACTGAATTTAGTGGTGGGTGTACAGCTCAGTGTTACTCTGAGTAAAGCTGCCTTCTCCTGAAATTAGTGTGATGGATGCAGAGCTCAGTGTTACTTTATAAGTAATGCTGCCTTCTACTGAAATTTGTGTGATGGGTGTACAGCTCAGTGTTACTTTATATGTAATGATGCCTTCTAATGAAATTAGTGTGATAGGGGTGCAGCTCAGTGTAATTTATAAATAATTCTACCTTCCACGGAAATTAGTGTGATGGGTGTGCAGCAGAGAGTTACTTTATAAGTAATGCTGCCTTCTTCTGAAAATAGTGTGATGGGGGATGCAGTTCAGTGGTACTTTATAACTAATACTGGCTTCCACTGAAATTAGTGTGATGAGGGTACAGCTCAGTGTTATTTCATAAGTAATGCTGCCTTCTACCAAAATTATGGTGATGGGTGTACAGCTCTGTATTAATTTATAAATAAAGCTACCTTCTACTGAAATTAGTGTGATGAGTGTGTAACTTAGTGTTACTTTGAGAAAGGCTGATTTGTACTGAAATTAGTGTGGTCGTCATACAGCTTAGTTTTACTTTATGAGTAAAGCTGCCTTCTACTGAAATTCATGTGATGGGTGTACAGCTCAGTGTTACTTTATAAATAATTCTAATTCCACTAAAAGTAGGGTGATGGGTTTACAGCTTAATGCTATGTTATAAGTAATGCTGCCTTCCACTGAAATTAGTGTGATGGGTGTACAGCTCTGTGTTACTTCATAAATAAAGCTGCATATTACCAAAATTAGTGTGATGGGTGTACAGCTCAAATAGTAATGCTGCCTTCTACTGAAATTACTGTGATGGGTGTACACCTCAGTGTTACTTTATAAGTAAAGCTGCATATTACCAAAATTAGTGTGATGGGTGTACAGCTCAAATGTTACTTTATAAGTAATGCTGCCTTCTACTGAAATTACTGTGATGGGTGTACACCTCAGTGTTACTTTATAAGTAAAGCTGCTTTCTACTGAAATTAGTGTGATGGGAGTACAGCTCAGTGTTACTTTATAAGTAAAGCTGCTTTCTACTGAAATTAGTGTGATGGGTGTACACCTCAGTGTTACTTTATAAGTAAAGCTGCTTTCTACTGAAATTAGTGTGATGGGTATACAGCTCAGTGTTACTTTGAGTAAAGCTGCCTTCTCCTGAAATTAGTGTGATGGGTGTACAGCTCAGTGTTGCTTTGAGTAAATGTGCCTTCTACTGAAATTAGTGTATTAGGTATATAGTGCAGGGTTAATTTATACATAATGCTACCTTCCACTGAAATTAGTGTGACGGGTCTACAGCTCAGTGTTGCTTTATAAGTAAAGCTGCCTTCTACTGAAATTAGTGTGATGGATGTACAGCTCCGTGTTACTTTATAAGTAATGCTGCCTTCCATTTAAAATAGTGTGATGGGCGTACAGCTCAGTGTTACTTTATAAGTAATGCTGCCTTGCATTGAAATTAGTCTGATGGGTGTATAGCTCAGTGATACTTTATGAGTAAAGCTCCCTTCTTCTGAAATTAGTGTGATGGGAACACAGCTCAATGTTAATTTCTAAATAATGCTGGTTTCTATGGAAATTAGTGTGATGGGTGTGCAGCTCAGTGTTACTTGAATAGATTTATGCAGCCCAGCTGCAATAAGATTCTTGTTGTCTTTAGCAAATAACACAGATTTCCAGAGTTGTCTGATTTGTTGATCACAGAGGGTAAGTAACTTGGCTAGTATTACTAATTTATTTATAAAATTTAGACCTGAGCATATCTAAGCATATAGCAGAGTCATTGTTAATTTTTATAATGTTAGACTTAACATCTTTTGCCAAAATATCGGTTTGGGGAAAAAAGACAAAGTATATATTGTTGGGGGGGGGGGCAAGCTAAGCATGATAGTATGTGTAGAATATGAGTCATGCTAAGCATGACAATGTGTGTAGAATGCATGGGCTTCAGTAACTGTATCACAGTTTTTCATGGATGGGGATGAGTTTACAGCATTAGCAGAGTTTAAGAACAGACTGAGATACTGAATCATTTTTGTGCTGGGCAGGACTCGGTACCTAAACAGCAGCACTCTTCATTTTCAGCTGCTTATGAGAAATGTTTTGTTTGACCCACTTATGACTGGTTTTGTAAATACATTGTTTGTACAGGCTGTAAACTGGTGATCATGGTTATTAAATCACTTGATTTTTGTCAGTAATGTAACAAGATGATGCAATATTGTGTATCAGCTGTTAGAGGATACTTTCATCATGCATCCTGTTTGTATGACATATTGTCAGGAATGTGACAAGATAATGCAATATTGTGTACAGCTGTTAGAGGATACTTTCATTGATTTATATCAGTAATGTGACAAGGTGATGCAATATTTTGTACAACTGTTAGAGGATACTTTCATCATGCATCCTGTTTATATGACATACTGCATGTGTTCTGGAAGTCAAGCATACATTTTGAAATTAAGGAAATTATTAACAGGTAACACTAATAAGGGTTTTGTTCTTGTACTTAGCTTAGTGCTCTTAGTTTGTGTATTTGATAATGATATGTGCAGAAATGTGAATGGCTTAAAGAAATGTAATATTCCATGCATAGGTCTGTATCACTACAGTAATACATGCTGGAGTTTACCAATCTAATAAGTCAAACAAACTGAGAGGTGCAATTGTACTCTGTAATCTGTGGTCGCATTTCCCTAAAGTAAAGCAATTGCTACAATTCAATTTTAGGATCATGAACTACATAAACACTGTATAACATAACTTTCAGCAGGAATGTACCTGAAGTTTTGAAATATGTACTTAAATCCAAAATAGTAGGGTGGCATCAATTATTCATGCTTGCTTTGTGAAAAATACAGACTGCATTAATGCCCTGGCTGTAGCTGCTTCTAGATGAGGATTGCATGCACAGCAACTCTGGAGTGAGCTGTGATGCTGTAGGTGGAATCCTGCCCACAAATCCACATGTCAAAGCTGACAGGATCAGTGGGCACTATATTATTAGGTATCCCTGCCAAGACATCCTCCTGCAATTGCAGAGTCACATACTTTTCATTTTCTAACAAGAAAGATTATATTACCCACTTTGACAGAAGGTATTAAACAACTTCCTGCAATTCAGTTTTTATAATAGCTGGCAAATCCTATATCATGACTAGAATTTGTTTTTAAGCTCTGTGTGATGTTTCAACCAGAACATAGCTGGATAGCAGATTTGATTTCCTTTAAGGTTATAATATATCACAACAGTTTCTTCATTTCATTACAAGTGACAAATATTTTATATAGTGATTTTTTAAATAAAACTACTTAAATTATTCATGATCTTGCACTGTGCAGCATGCTTTTTTTGTTTATGTTTCAGCAGCTGCATTGATCGTTATGGTTGCACTCTGTTTTAAAAATCAATAATTTATAGAAATTAACAAAAATGTTATTAAAAGTAAGTATTCTTCAGACATGACTCACATATAACACTGCTGATGGCTTTCTGATTCAGAACAAAGTTAAAAGTAATAAAGAACTGTGTGTCTTCTGACTTTTTTCATCCAAATTACCTGTAGTGTAAATGTACAGTTTGATACTCAGTTCTTTCTTTCTTTTTGTTTTGTTTTTGTTTTTCTTTTAATTAATAGCTTCATTCATAAGGCATCATCACAGCCAGTTGGGGGTAAAATTAAAACAATGTGCACTTTTTGGAAAGGAAAATTGCAGTTCATAACAGATTTCTTAACTGCAACTTAAATAAAATATTTGTTTGTGTCTGGACAATGTCTGACAAAGGTAGATTACAGCGTGCATGAACAACAGCAGAGGGAGTTATTCCTCTAATGACATATATTATGCTTTGTTTATTCAATGAGCCATAAATTTAATCACTATAGTAGTTCCCAAAGAACTTCTTATTCTGTTCAGATTTGATTAGTTTTTGTTTATGGACTAAACATAATTTCCTGCCAGAGCATTTTCATTTTAAAAACAGCCAGTACATTGTCGTCATTATCAACAATCTACTTTTTCCCCATTTTTGTACAAGGGGCCGGGTTGTGATGTCAGCTACCACCATCTCTCTAACAACAAATGCTACATCCACAACTAAAACTGTGCTTTCATGTGCAAATGCAGGTTTCTGTATTAGGGAGGGCCAATGATAATTGCACTCTGCGGTATTGCTAGGTTTTTGCTGTCATGATATAAATGTAACAAAATTTTTTTTTCTATTTTCCAGCGCAATTCATATACATGACTTCATGCAAAAATACAATGATCATTGCTCCAGAGCAAGATCTAGGTGTTTTCTAATAATCTACATTCTGTTATGATTTATTAAGAGAGCTCTTCAAATGCATTTGTCATACTTTGATATAAGAAATATAAAGCTAAGCATTTAGATAAATACTAGAGGACCTGTCCCTGTTAAAGCTATATTTTGTCCTAACCTCCAGGAAAAAGGATACGCTATTGCCAAGACTTCTTCCTTCCCTTTTTTACACAGCTACAGTTCCAAATGCCGATAGGACCACCCCAGAATTCCAGTGATGATGATCGGACCACCACTAAGAGATCTAAGGTGTTCTCACAGTCTGTCAGACATTTCATTACATCAATAGAAAACAAGATGATCCTGTTGTTCTACCTATTGGCTATAGTTCAGGAATTTCAGGAATCCCTTTTCCATCCCTAACTTACGACTCGTGAACTCAACACTTCAGACAAATGATAACATTGATTGTCCACACTCTTGTATTATACCATTCCCAACTAGGATACTTCACATATGCACACTTTTCTAATAGGCATCTTTTTTTTTTTTTTAGCACTCAGTATAACGAAGCTTCAGGCATAAGGACTGAAAGCATTTGCTACTTGTTTTTTTAATGACATTCTCATCTGATGAAAGACATTCATGATTGCCTTTTTTGTGGATTTTGTTTCATTTAAGATCTTGTGAGGTATAAACTGTCTTAATGTTTCTGTCATAGTGGACCCAGTAACTCACTCTATAAAAAGCTATATGGAAGTGTAAACACATAGTCCCGCATCAATTTATTAAATGCCTTCTTGGCACTTAAACTAATAATAAGGAAGGGGCCATCCCCTACACTTATATACTCTAGAAGTAGAGTTTGATGAATATTGTCAAAAGTTTGACTAATTTTCACAAAATTAGACTGGGCTGTTTAATGAAGCTGTCCAACTCCATACCAACAAAAGGGTGAAGGACCTGCTACTCCAAGCATAAGCTGGTAGAAGGTACAATTGGCACTGTAGCTGCAGATGTTCATTGATCTCTACAGTCAATATCACAAATCATTTCAGCACCTGAAAGCACAACTTGTGGCTGCTTACATAACAGTTAGTTATTATTTGTGTATTAGTAACTGTAGCAAGAAATTAGTATAACTCATTGCAACAGTTTTATATTTAGTTATTTGATAGAAGTTTACAAAGAGCTATTATGTTGATGAATAATAGCTGTTTGCCCAGAGTGAAGAAGCTATTTGTTTTATAATCAGTAAAAAGTTAACTGTGAACTGTAGCAAGGACTTATGATAGCTACTTATTACACTTTTTAATAGAGAAGGAGCCATCTTCACCATTCTAAATATGTCTGGGCTTAGATAGAATGCCTCTTTAACTTTTATCTTTTCCCTTTTAGATAAAATGTTTCCTTAACTTTTTTCTGTTCTTTTTCTTTTTTTTTCTTTTCTTTTCTTTTTTGTTGACATCTTTAAATTTGGGGCGAGGGGGGCATGACACACAGCATCAATCTGTCTAGCAATGGCCCTGAGGCTGATATGCCCAAATTCCTGTAAAAAGTCATATTACACTTTAACCAAGAAGCAGGGTGGTAAAAAGCTAGTAATAAGGTCTGCTTCACAGATTTCCAGTACATAATCATAGAAACATTATTCCAATAACGACAGGCTTAGCTGATCCTCATTCTTTTCTGAATATCGCTCATAAATCCACCTTCATGTCAGTTGTCTGAATATCGCTCATAAATCCACAATCATGCCAGTTGTCTGAATATCTCTCATAAATCCACCATCATGCCAGTTGTCTGAATATCGTTCACAGATCCACCATCATGCCAGTTGTCTGAATATCGTTCACAGATCCACCATCATGCCAGTTGTCTGAATATCGTTCACAGATCCACCATCATGTCAGTTGTCTGAATATCGCTCATAAATCCACCATCATGCCAGTTGTCTGAATATCGTTCACAGATCCACCATCATGTCAGTTGTCTGAATATCGTTCACAGATCCACCATCATGTCAGTTGTCTGAATATCGTTCACAGATCCACCATCATGTCAGTTGTCTGAATATCGTTCACAGATCCACCATCATGCCAGTTGTCTGAATATCGTTCACAGATCCACCATCATGCCAGTTGTCTGAATATCGTTCACAGATCCACCATCATGTCAGTTGTCTGAATATCGTTCACAGATCCACCATCATGTCAGTTGTCTGAATATCGTTCACAGATCCACCATCATGTCAGTTGTCTGAATATCGTTCACAGATCCACCATCATGCCAGTTGTCTGAATATCGTTCACAGATCCACTATCATGTCAGTTGTCTGAATATCGTTCACAGATCCACCATCATGCCAGATGTCTGAATATCGTTCACAGATCCACCATCATGTCAGTTGTCTGAATATCGTTCACAGATCCACCATCATGCCAGATGTCTGAATATCGTTCACAGATCCACCATCATGCCAGTTGTCTGAATATCGTTCACAGATCCACCATCATGTCAGTTGTCTGAATATCGTTCACAGATCCACCATCATGCCAGTTGTCTGAATATCATTCACAGATCCACCATCATGCCAGTCGTCTGAATATCATTCACAGAACCACCATCATGCCAGTTGTCTGAATATCGTTCACAGAACCACCATCATGCCAGTTGTCTGAATATCGTTCACAGATCCACCATCATGCCAGTTGTCTGAATATCACTCATAGAGCCAACATCATGCCAGTTGTCTGAATATCGTTCACAGATCCACCATCATGTCAGTTGTCTGAATATCGTTCACAGATCCACCATCATGCCAGTTGTCTGAATATCGTTCACAGATCCACCATCATGCCAGTTGTCTGAATATTGTTCACAGATCCACCATCATGCCAGTTGTCTGAATATCGCTCATAAATCCACCATCATGCCAGTTGTCTGAATATCATTCACAGATCCACCATCATGCCAGTTGTCTGAATATCGTTCACAGATCCACCATCATGCCAGTTGTCTGAATATCGTTCACAGATCCACCATCATGTCAGTTGTCTGAATATCACTCATAGAGCCAACATCATGTCAGTTGTCATGAATCTGTAAGTGTATTGCATAGCTTATACATTGCTGGAAATTTCCAAAGTCACCTATTTCTGCTAATTGTCTACATTTCCTGCACTGTGAATACAATTAAATTGGTGTCACTTTCTCCTTCAGCAGAGTGTGCAGGTTGACCTTAACTTGACTTTTGTGTCTGTCATAACTGATAGTTTGGGTGTCTCATGCTAAAAGGAATACAGATATATTCTAAAGTCCTGCAGAATTGCTTCCTTAGCTTATAGTGTTAAACCTGAGTCATGATTTTTAATATTTAAATTGTATGCTTCATGATGAGAAGTTAGAGTCAAAAAGCTACATTTCTATAAAATGAGGAGCAAGGCCTTGTAATTCCATTATAGTTTTAATAACTGAATTACTATACATATGTGAAGGAGACTTTGAATTTGTTATCTGAGTATTAGGATCAACTCTTCTGCACCCAGTATTTCTTCACTTTGTAGAGGAATTTTATTTATTTATTGCATTTGTTAACCGGGAAAGTCCACTGGGTCTGGAATGAAAGTATTCAGTGGAGGCCCAGGGAGAAAAGCTCCACACAACATACAAAGAAAATATTAATACACACAACAGAGAAAAAAAAAGAGCTGTACTATTACATTGAATGAAACGGATAATAAAACAGTGAAAAGATTACAACCATGGACATACAGAAGGAAAAAAAGCATATATTCAAATGACACGAGTGAAATATGTTTACAAGGTTCATAGTGCGTATTCAAGTAACACATGACTGTAATGTATCTGAAGGTTCATAGCCATGAGAGTTGAGTACAGTGTAAGAATAGTAGGAGATGGAAGGGCGAAGGAGGAAAAGTGCAGGTTAAAGTAACAGGAAGTAGGCCGAGTGAAGGGAAGGAAGTGATAGTTAGAGGTTTGACACCAGGGAGGGAGATCAGGAGTTAGCATTGTGTGTTGGGCAACAGGAGCAGAACCATTCTGAGGAGAGATGTAGTTTGAGGCTTTTTTTAAAAGAGGACAGGTTGCTGATTGTTCTGAGTTAAGGGGGTGTTTATTCCATGCTTTGGAAACCGTATAGGAACACACATTTTACCAGCTGAGAGTTTAGGTTTCTCTGTGGATAGTAACATTTTGTTTTTGGACCTAAGGTGTCAGGATGATACATGGTCAGTATGGAGGAGAGGGAAGGGCAGGTTTCTGGGTGGTAGATGAGCTTATGAACTGTAGTTAACTGTAAAAATGTGAGATGATACGGGATTCTAGCCAATTTAATTGATGCAGAGAGGAGCAGTGATAGGTAGAAAATGTAGCATTTGTAGCAAATTTAGCGACTTGCAACAAGAATCTAGTTTTGTTCTCAAAGAGAACTGTAGATTGGTGAGGCTGGGAGTGCCATATACAAGTGTTGGTAGCAGGAAGGATGAGGCCAGAGCCTTTTTTGCAGAGAGATTAAGAAAATAGGTGTGCCTATACAGGGCACCTAGTTTTTGATGTTTTTTTTTATGTTACTGTAAATGTGAAGGTCGAAGTTTAGTTTGTCATTGATAATGACACCTAGCAGTTTGGTGCTGGGGACGACTTCAATAATGGTGTTATTTTGGGAGCGAATAGAGAATACTGACTTGTCAACAGGCCTGGATTTTATGGGGGTAAATATTAAAAGTTTTGTTTTATTGGGGTTGAGAGTGCGATGATTCCGGGACATCCAGGTTTTGGTAGAAGTAAATGCTTCCTGGGATTGATGCTGTAGACTGGAGGCAGAGTTGACAGAGCAGATGATAGTTGAGTCATCTGCATATTGAGTGACAGTACTGTGGATGAGAGAGGAATTATAGTTATTGACAAATATGGTGAATAAGAGGGGTCTCAGTATTGAACCTGTATTTGTAGTTATGAAAGGGGAGGAAGAATGTTGCCATTTAGTAGATTGCTGCCTATTACTGAGATAGTTAGTAAACAATTATAGAGTAGTTGGAGATAGCCAAAGAGTTTAGTAAGCATGAGGGAGTGGAATATAGTGTTGAATGCCTTTGATAGATCTAGGAAGAGTGCTGAGACTAAATAAAAACAGCATCTCAAGCTCTGTTTACTGTGTCGAGGAGGAAAATGAGGGCAGTGTTAGTAGTATGTCCGGGTCTAAAGCCATGTTGAGTGTGGGACAGAATTTGGTGTTGTATCAGGTGACTGAGGAGCTGTGTGTGAATACATTTCTCTAGTATCTTGGGAACTGGGAAGAGAATGCAATGGGATGGAAGTTTGAGATGTTGGAGTTGTCGCTGCCTTTATGAAGTGGAAGGATAAATGCTTTTTTCCAGATATCGGGTATGCAGGATTCCTAAGTGGACCTGTTGAGGAGGATGCTGAAAGGATATGCAAAGAGGAGGCTGAGAGTTGTAAATATTCTGTGGGTAAGTTGTCAGTGGCATTGGTACAGGGTTTGAGTTTGTGAAGAAGTTTTTTGATAGTGAAGGTGGGTATGGGTGTTAGTGTGAAAGGAGGTAGAGGATTTGAAGGGGAGTGCACAGGTGAAGTTCCTGGTGGGTCAGCTGTAGTAGTTGGGAAGGTGGTAGTAAGTTTTTTGATGCAGTCGATAAAGTATGTGTTGAAGAGGAAGGCTATCTCAGAGGGTGTTTTTTCTGGGTTTGGACATAGGTTGTTGTTAGTTCCAGAGTGGAGTAGGGAGTTAGTTGATTGCTCCCCAGAAATTATTGGGGTTTAGTCTATGTTGGTCTTGGATGACATGGAAGTATTCTTTTTTGTTTTTGATAACTAGGCCTTTACGCCTGATTGCGCAGTTGTTTATATTAATTGAGGTATATCCAATGAAGTAACTGTTGATGACAGTTTTAATGTTGCAATATGCTATACCACAATTAATCAGATCATATGGATGAGCTGTCTGTGCAACTTGTTGTGTTCTTTTTTTTTTTTAACCTTTGCCATCTGTAGTGTCACTATGGATTTATCATATGTGAATTAGTGGGCATGGCTTGTAAATCTCCACCCACACAAACAGGGCATGGGGGACTTGTCCCTGAATATTTAGAATAGTTATACTTTTTAGCACTGAATATTTGGAAACATGTAGCACATTCTTTTATAACTCCACCTCCCATGGCTCAGACATTTCTTGAAATGTCATGATGTCCACCCTGTCCTGCAGGTGGAAAATGTATTTATTCAGCTGAGCACAGACACTATTGCTCTATGGAGTGCAGATGGCATTGCAGACGTTGTCAGTGGTATCCTTATTATTAAGTATCCTTGTTTTATGTCCACATTTGGGGAATCTTCTTATACTGTAATGTTTGAATAACGGTAGCTGGAGGTCTCGATCATACTAATGGTGGAAATTTCATAACATAGCTGGTAGTTCACCAGTCCCTTAATACTAGAAACAATATCAGTGGACAATATAATTGGCTTGGTCATGTATTTGCTTTGACACTGTAAAATAAAGGATATTAAATGCTTGACACAGTCTATTATTTCCACTGTACTGCTTACAGATTGTAAGTGTTTGGTTAAAGCAAAATAGTATTTGTGATGCTTGACATCTGTATACCCATGTTCAGAAAGAAGTCACCTTCCATTAATATGTCATCATTTATCCAGTTATATACATGTATGATCCTTGAACTGACTAATTTCAAGGAGAAAATCATAAAGGCCACCAACTTCCTTGCTCGCATGTCTACAAACAACAGTGACTTCTAAATCCATTGTTTTAGAAGAATAAATGTCCACAACTCTTTTGCACGAGATGTGGGAGGTTGAAAGCATGCTATCCTTTTCATCCATTGTTTTAGAAGAATAAATGGCCACACCTCTTTTGCACAAGATGTGGGAGGTTGAAAGCATGCTATCCTTTTCATCCATTGTTTTAGAAGAATAAATGGCCACACCTCTTTTGCACGAGATGTGGGAGGTTGAAAGCATGCTATCCTTTTCATCCATTGTTTTAGAAGAATAAATGGCCACACCACTTTTGCACAAGATGTGTTAGGTTGAATGAAAATTAAATTGGCTAGGCTTAAAATAGTCCACAAGGCCAGCTAGCCTAGTACTTGCTTATGAGCCTGTGAACCTATAATAATGAAACACCATAACTGCACTACAAACTTCTCACAACTGCCCCTGTTATCACAGCAAAGCTCTGATTACATTTTACCTCTGTTTTCTCCCACTATAACACCAATATCACAAAGATAGGCACATTAGTTCAGTTATGTACTCTCAATTTAAGGGTCACAGGAAGCCCACTCAGCCAAATAGCTTTTTCCAATAACAATAGCTGAATCATGGGAGCTTTCTCTACATGAAGTACGCACAATACTTTTACTAATCGGAAAGGGGTGCTCTAAATAAGATCCCTCAACATAATAATGCACCCTACCAAAAATAAGCAGATAAATGTGTGCCATAATTCTGTATTAATAAGTAATAAACAGCCTCACCAGTAGGATACCCAAGGGAGATAAAAGTGTTCAGAACAATGAAATAAGTGGTTGACTGCCTTACCAAGTAAAACTGACAACTTTGTATAAATTGAAAATGTTTAACTTTAAGGTGGAGGTTGGGCCTTACTAGGTAACTGAAAAGCACCAAAAAAATCTATGCTTTCAAAGAAGATAGGATTTGCCCAAATGTATGGCCTCCTTGTCTCTTTATCTTCACCTGAAGTTTATCAGTAGATAAAAAAACATAGATAAGGAGAGGTAGCTCCAATTATGGTTGACAAAAGTAGTTACGTTATGAAGGCACACCTTAAAAAAAATGAGTAACCCTCTGCACCCCCCAATACAGTAACTGTATATAGCAGTCACAACTGCCTATACGCTTCATCTTCAGTTCTTCAATGATTTTTTTCTTTTGCTAGTAATAAATTACAAATCCAGATGCGGTAGCAGTAGATCATTGGTGAGGAGGCAAAGTTAGTTTTAGACACAGTGAGGTGCCATAATATGGACTGTCAATAAGTGTGATGCCATGTTTGCGAGCATGTCGGCAAGCGTCTCATGATGGAAGTGCATCCCATCCAGGACTGGCATGCTACATTGTGTCCATTGCTTACAGCAGTTGTTTCTTTCCCTGTAGCACTGAACAGAACAAAGTGGGCACATAAGAATGAAGGAAAGTCTGGACCATCTGATACTGGTGCTATAAATTAAATAGCCTGGCTTACTTGTACTTGTATGTTTTAGTTATAGACATCAGTTATCACAATTAATTCTGACTATTGATTTTTGTTTGGTTTTGTCTGCATCTACTAGTGGATTAGATCAGCATGTTTAGTTTGTAATATATTTTCTGATGTATTCCTTGTTTGCTGTTCTGTTGAGGTCAAAGGCAAAATATCCCGACTCTTTTGCAAAGCTTGTATTTAGATATGAAACTCAGTAGTCACCATGTCACTTCAGATTTGTTCAAGTTTGGCTGTGCTCTGTCTTTTTCAGGATGAACTGCAGTGATCACCTCTAAATTTTTGGTATAAACTTGTCAGTGCTTTCTAGTTTGTAATTAGCTTTGCACTACACATATAATTAATTCATCTAGTTTACTTGCCTTGTTACTGTATGTGAGCTGTCATATATTAATATATATATATATATGTATATATATATATATATACACACACACACACACATATATATATATATAATGTGTGTGTGTATATATATATATATATATATATATATATATATATATATATATGTGTGTGTGTGTGTGTGTGTGTGTGTGTGTGTGTGTGTGTGTGTGTATATATATATATATATATATATATATATATATATATATATATATATACGGGTCTAGGACACATGCTCATGTCCAAAACCCAAAAATCGAACACACATACACGAAAGTGCTTATCATCAAAAAGCGCTTTTGTGTATGTGTAGTTCAAAAAAAAAATCTACAGTTCTGCAGGGGGGCTTTGCCCCCTGCACCCCCACCCCCCTACTTTATTATTCTCACTCCAAGATCGCACTACAGTAGGGAAAAGGGAATTTTTCCTTACCCGCACTGTAGTCCGATCTACGAAACAGGCACACATGCATGGAAGCGCTTCTCGATATTAAGCACTTTCTTGTATGTGTGTTTGATGTTTTGTTATTCGGACATATGCTAGTCGAGCATGTGTCTGGATCCCATATATATATATATATATATATATATATATATATATATGTGTGTGTGTGTGTATATATGCATGTGTGTATATATATATATATATATATATATATATATATATATATATATATATATATATATATATATATAAAATCAGTTTTCCTTCTTTGTTGCATTGCAACCCTTTTCCTGTATATTAAGCATAGATACCCATAGATGTCCTCTCTTTTGGTAATTATACCATGATCTGTTTTATATTATTACTAATGAATTTACCACTAGTGGTATGCTGGTGTGTTTTGAACCATCAGTAAAAATGTAACTGCATTTCTGGAGGGAAAATAAAGTGTACGTGAAAGAAAAAAAAAACATAAAAGGAATGTGCAGGAAATACGAACTTACAGAGATGTTGTAGAACTTGAAGATGCACTCCAGGAATTTTATGCATCTGTCTTGCTGACATCTCTCACTTGAAAAAAATGACAAATTAAGAAGTACAACATTTCAAACACATTTCCATTATGAAGTAATACTTGAAGTAATTTAAAATGCATGGCGTGTTTAGAAAATCTAAATAAAGAGCATATTACTTTCAGTGGAAGTATATTCCTTCACTGTGGGTTGCCTATGATTTATTTATTAATGTGGTGATCAGATACTCCTGCTGGAGGGGTTTACTTTACAGAGTGTGAAAGAAAGAGAAATAATAAATTAGAAAACAGTAGAAAAATGTAGCCTGTGAAGATGTTGACTCAAAACAGGCTAGTGGATTTAAAGGAAAATGTTCTTTATTTTTATAAATGTATGTTTATTTTTAGACTTACATTTATTTTAATGATTTTAGTAAACATTATTGGAAATGTACATTCTTTTTTTATTATCCTGATGAAGTATACTGTTGTAAGTCCATGCAAAAAAATGGCGTAAAAGTTCCCAATTTTATGGGGGGAAAGATGTGCATCATTTGTTAAGTGGCATATTCCATCCCACTGCTTTATTGCTATACAGACAAAGACACAAACCTCTCAGGCTTATTAATGTAAAAGTATTTATTTCTACTTGTTTATTAATTAGTTAAGCCAGTTAAGCACAGCTGCTTCCATAGAGGGGCAGCTGGAGAGTACTGTTGTTGCTTCAATAGTGGGGCAGTTGGGGAGTACTGTAGGTGCTTCCGAGGGGCAGTTGGGGAGTACTATTGGTGCTCGTATAGAGTGGCAGTTGGGGAGTACTGTTGGTGCTCCATAGAGGGGCAGTTGGGGAGTACTGTCAGTGCTTCCATAGAGGAGCAGTTGAGGAGCACTGTTGGTGCTTCCATAGCGGGGCAGTTGGGGAGTACTGTTGGTGCTTCCAAAGCGGGGCAGTTGAGGAGCACTGTTGGTGCTTCTATAGTGGGGCATTTGAGGTGTACTGTCAGTGCTCCATAGAGAGGCAATTGGGGAGTGCTGTCAGTGCTTCAATAGAGGAGCAGTTGTGGAGCACTGTTGGCGCTTCCATTGTGGGGCAGATGAGGACTACTGTCTAGGTAGCTGACTTCTCAGAGTCACAGAAAAATTAAGTGGAGACTGAAGGGATCAAACACAGGACTAGATAATGGAGCTGGTTAGAAGTTCATAACTTCAATTCTTTGTGTTAGAAGGCTACAGTGACAGATATTTCCAGGCATATACTATATCATAATAAACTAATCCCCATCACGGTTTATAAATGTGATTTCAAATACTTTTACTGGTTAATTGATTCATTGATTGGTTCACTTATTTCTCTGTAAACACAAGAGTGAACTTATCCAAGTGGACCAAAGAAAGTGTTGACTCTAGACAAACAGAGAAGAAAATATCCATTTATCTGACCTATAACAGTATACAGCATTAATGAATAATGTATAAGGTAAATATAATATCTATAGGACATGAAGCTTGTACATATGACAAGTGATCTTCTATGGCAGCAGTCTTGAAGGAGCATTATAGAAAGTTGTAGAAGGTACATATAGATTTTGCATTATTTTCATGAAAGAGTGGATATCTTGAATACACAAGACAATGATAATGAAACAAAGTATACAAAAAATAAAACAGTTTGTGATATATATATATATATATATATATATATATATATATATATATATATATATAAACAAAGTATACAAAAAATAAAATAGTTTCTGGTATAAATATATATATATATATATATATATATATATATATATATATATATGTATATATCTATATATATATATATATATATATATATATATATATATATATATATAAACAATGTATACAAAAAATAAAATAGTTTGATAGTTTGTGGTGTGTGTGTATATATATATATATATATATATATATATAATGTGTGTGTGTGTATATATATATATATATATATATATATATATATATATATATAGATGTATATATATGTATATACAGTTTCTTTTATCATTAATAGCAGATGTAGAGTTTATTTTAATGTAATGTCCATCCCAGGCTGACACTGAAACTATCAGCTTTGATCAGTGCTGTAACCTGGCTAACAAAAAACTAAATAAATAAGTAAAAGCTCCTATCAGTGCTGGGAGTGTGCCATGTATGTGAACCATTTATTTTCCTTTACCATTTAAGAAACAATCTATAATTATGCAGTTTGGATTCAAGAACTGACAGTGACATTCCTCTTTGTATAACATGTTTTATAAGTTATTTTGCATGTGTACAGAATATTCTATAATCTTTAAAAAAAATCTAAATTTAATCTAAAAAAGTGAAAGTTAGACCAATGCATATTCTTTAGTTTCCATTGCTTCAAGAAGTTCTAGTAAAATGGCATTTCAAACACAATGTGGCACTTCTATTGACAGCTGCTTATATCAACAATAGTAGAGAAAATCATTGTCGTTAACAGTAAAGCCAATATTCATTTCCTTTAAGATTATGCAATGGCCAACTTGATAAGGTGTTGAAAAGGTGTCAAAGCTATTGTTACAGTATTTTGCCATTACTAAATTGTTGACTACAGGAAAACTAAATAATCTACATTCATACCAAGTTGTGATTTTTTTTTCACAGAACACTATATTATAGCTGTGTCCATTGTAATGCACTTAGAGTACATCGTAACACTAACCAACCATATATCTGTTGTTTTTTTCTGGTAAGAAAAAGGCAAGAGTTACAAAAGAGAAGTGATTAGTATGAGATATGCAGGATGGGACTATTTTAACATGGGTACAGGGCAATACTTGAAAGAACATAGTTAATTTATAAGTAAATACATTTATATGCAGTACTTGTTTGGTTCACAACTTCCTATGTCATTTTTGTGGGGGGGTGTTAGGACGTTTGCTCCTCTGTATCAAAATAAACAAAAGATTTTATTAATTTTGGAATCTGGCCACCTACACTTTTGTCAACACTAACTCCAACAGGATGATGCCCACTGACAAGGACATGTGACTTAAAAGATAGCCGCCTATGAGCTGAAGCTAGCACAGATGACAAATGTGGCCTAAATGTGGCAGTGGCACCATGTAATGCTTGTGACAGCACCATCACAAATGGTATATAGCTAGGTAGCACACATTTGCATGTGTGGAGACATGAGAGTACAACTGTTCAAATGTATATGCAGAGGTTATACATGTGATGCATGTGGGTACAGAGGTTGGTACTGTGTGCTAGTGAAATGGCTTTTCAAGTACATGCTTATGCATGGGGGCAATATGAGGGCATCAGATTAGCACTTAATCTGTTCTGCCTTTGGACTGCAGTATGGTACAGAGTTTGACACTATGTACTGGGGACTCTGCTGTGTTCTGCCTTAGAAATTTAGCGTGGCATTTTTGTGTCCTGGGTCATCCAAAACCAAGGTCTTTCACATGTCATCAGTAATGTTCTGCTCCCTTAAGAAAGATGCCATCAGCTTCAAAAGTTTCCCAGGAATTATCCAGTTTTGATACTGAGCCACAGAACATACATTATTGGCATATTCAGCTCCACAAGGTCTGTAGTTTACCTGTAACCTAGTGGCTATATTAAGGGGGTCCACTTTATCACTCCAGCTATGGTGCCATATGTCTTTTTGCATATGTTTTTAACAGATATATACAAGAAATAAGTGTTCTGCTGTTGGTAAACACATTATTCTAGGAATATGCAGTTATTTAGTGGCTGGCTACATACCTAGAGTCTGAGTGCCTCAGCTGATACTGTACTTCTGATATGTATATGATATTATTACATGTCTGTTTTTTCATAAAACTGAGCAGTTGTCACTGTATTTGCCTATTTTTAAATGATTCTGCTGAATTTTTAACTAAAGCCAATTACACAATGTCTTGGGTTTGAACAGCACAAATACCTCAGCATATGCAACTGTCTTAAATCTCTAGCTAATTGTTAAAGGTCTGTGAATTGCTGTCCTGCTATATAGTGTTTACATTCAGTAAAGTGCATCCAGCTGTAAGCAAGATTTAATTTTCTTGTATAGCTTCTACTTCCTCTAATTTCTTCTCTCCCACTTTTATTTCCAGCACACTTGCTGCTCAACTGTTACAAATCTCTGTACCCCCTCCCTCAAGGATGATCACTGCTAAAAGAATCCTTTGAATAAATAGCGAGAACAAAGCACATAACCTCTTTCTGAGGGACTCACTCTACTCTCCACTTAAGTGTAGGTCTTTATCATCTGATACCTAAAAATTATTTTGTATTTGTGCTTGTCAAGCCAGTAATTGGTGTGCAAATGCCAGGGACATCAGCTCCTTGTTTCTCCCTTAGTTCATGATAGTTTTCCCCAACTCCTTAGTAGTTCCTTTCCCCGTTTTTCCAGTAACCTTAGTAGTTTTAAACTTTCAGCTTGGCCTTTTGTTCTTTAAAAATATTTATATCAACTCAGTAAAACTAAACTAAAAAGTACCTTATAAGGGCTTACTAAATTCTTGCAAACCCAAAAGGGTAAGGTCAGGCTGGCTGCAGTGAAGCAATACAACTGTGTTCTGGGAAGTCTGACACCTACCACTGCTGCAGATAGGTCTTTCTATTTATAGGTAGTTTTTTCCTGTACTTTGTTTCCCTAGACAGCTCTGCCCACTTCATTCACCCTTACTTCACTCTGGCTCAACCCCTACCCTACCCCCAAATCTCACCCACCTCCACTATACCTACATTTATTTTGCACATACTACTCCCACACCTTATATACAACTGATCAAACAACATACTTCCACAGAACCATATTTTTTTCAACAACCAGTCCCTAGCTTTTCAAAAGCTCACACTTCATCCCTCACACCTCCATGTTGACTTTAATAAAACACAATTAATAATAATACTTGTTCACTCCTACTTTCACCTACATTGCCAAATAACTGTCCAGCAATAACAGCCCTAATTTTCATATACTGTATTGAATACTAAATCCAATACACTACATCAACATGCTACCCTTGTACACCACTGTCCTAATAACCCTTTCACTAGCTGCTCACCTTAAACCATATATACCTACCATACTCAATAACCTCCCATTACACTCCTTTTATCTATCCATCACAACTAAAACTCACAAGTATTATTTTTCTTGCAGTGTATAATAGATCATACATTCATCATGCTACATTTAATTTAATCCCTGTAAAAACTACGCATCACATCTCCCTTAAATATTATACATTCTTATCCAAAGTTCTCAACTATCTAGTAAACATAGCCATCCAGCTTACTCTTAGTGGAGATATCCACCCCACCCCTGGATCCAAATCTAACCGAATACAACACCCAGCACATCCAACCTCCATTACCATAGTCTAATTAATCTACCAAGGAAAAGAAATGATCTATTACTACTAAATATTAATCTCAGAAGAGTATTCAACAAAATACAGGAACTTCATACCACCCACCAGACGTGGCTATACTAACAAAAACCTGGCTGAAACCGCACACTAACGGTAATGGAATTATTCCCCCTGGATACAACATTCATAGGATAGACAGAAAGAAGAAAATAGGAGGAGGGCTAGCCATAAAAATAATTTCAATCTAGAACCCCTACACCATAGCAGCCCAGACTTTAACAATGCTGAACTACTACTTACCAAGCTGGAAATCAATTCCAACAAACACTTACTCATAGCAGGAACCTATATTCCACCTGGTAATAACATTTCCACAATAGAACACATACTCCACTGGACATCTAAAAATCTGCCACAGGAAACAATTATTATTCACTCACTCATACAACACCTAATCAATCTCAGGGCCTGCCCCTGTAACCCCCCTCCCTGAACCTAGTCCTAAGCAGCTTTAGAAGATATGGTTATATGGTTTATCTTTATTATATGACATATACTCGTTATTTTTAATAAGTCAAAGTATTGTTTGACAGATATAAATTCTCCTCTGTTGCATAACTGCATCAAGATGTGTTTTACATATATCTGTTTATATATTTTTAACCAGTGTTATAGTTTGCTTAGTGATGTACCTATATATGTATATATTTTCATGCAGTGTTATATTTTATGTATTTGGATCTTTTTCTCCTTGGGTCTCCACTGAAAACTGGCCACCTGGCTTAGTTAACGGATGTCAAATAAATAAATAAAGAAATAAATTATGGGTGATCTTAATACTGCTTAGTTCACCTGTAACACCAAAAATCCTACAAGCCATTTAAACCTTCAAGGCTTCACACAAATTATGCCCTCACCAGAGTAGACAAATAGACACTTTGTCCTTGACTGGATACTTACTAACAAACCCTCCCTTCCCCTACAGTCTGGCGGTCTTCCTGATAGCCTCAGTGATCATCTGATAACCTATATACTTAGTCTAATAACCCATCAAATCCATCGACAAACCCTAAAAAAAGAAATTTCAACCCCCAAATCTTTACATCTAGCCTCAAGCATTGTAATTGGTCTCCCCTAAAGAACCTACCCTAGAAAATGCTGTAGCACATTTTAACTCCACTTTCCTCAATATACTCAATAAATTAGGACCACCTAGAACAATAAGGACAAAGTCAAAAAACTACACCCAATGGCTTTCTAAGGAAACAAAACTTAAACAAAGAGATAAGGTCTTGAATCTCTGTCAGTCAAAAAAAATCTCCTACAAATCATCAAACATGCCTTTAACTTAGAAACAAAGTCAAAAGCATATCCAACAAGACAAGAAAAACTATTATAGTAATAATCAAGTAAAACATCAAAATGATCTTCAAAAATTCTGGTCAGCATAAAAAAATCCTACATCCTGGACAAACTTCACCACCAACCCCCTCATCCACAAATATTCCAAGTAATGTTGCTACTCAGTTTAACAGGTACTTTACACAAATTATTCTATTACTATCAAAAAATACCAGCTCCTTTCCACCAACAGTTCCATTAGCACCCACAAAGATGACAATGCCTTATCCGTTCGGCCTGTCCTAAACAACAGGATAAAAAAAAACTATTTAAAAACTTAAGACAACTACTCTAGTAGCTGATAACCAACCAGTGAATATCTAAAATTTTCTGCTGATGCCATATCCTATCCTATCTTATCTCCATTCTCATTAACCATTCTATCTCTGAACAACATGTCCCAACAATTTGGAAAATTTTACATATAATCCCCCTACACTAGGAGGTAAATCAACTCAACTCTCCAATTATAGGCCTATTACTATTCTATCCCCAGTATCCAAAATACTAGAAACAAGCATGCACTCACAACTTCTGGACTGTCTCTTAACTAACAGTCCACTACCCAAATCACAGCATGGATTTCAACCCAGTCACAATAGTACCACTGCCCTCTTGAACTTTATCAAGATAAGAATGAAGGTAAAATAGTTTCATCTCTAATTCTAGATGTGTCTAAGGCATTTGACACCATTTCACACTGCAAATTACTGTCTGTTCTCTCTGACCTAAGACTTAGCCACTCTGCACTTGTTTAATTCCAAAATTATCTAGCTGATCACCAGCAAGCTGTAAAATGACAACAAGACATCTCTCCTCTACTTCCAGTCGCCTTGGGTGTTCCACAAGGCTCTGACTTAGGATGTCTTTTCTTTAGTATCTTTACTAACGATCTTCACACTGCTGTCCATCATGCTTCCCTAGTTCAGTGTGCTGATGATTCCCCTCGTATATGTGCCGCCCCTTCCCTCCAACAACTTTAAGTTAAAACACAAGATTCATTCCCTGTAGTGGAATTCTGGCACTCTAATTAACAGCTCACCCTGGCACTCTAATGAACAGCTCATCATTAATGCTAACAAAATATGCTGTTCCAACCCACAAAGGCCACTGACCCCCTCCTGCATTCTATATAACATCTACAGATAACACCATCATCTCTCCCATATCTGAATCTAAACTCCTAGGCATAATTATTGAAAATAACATGAACTTTGACATACATGTAGCTCAAACTATCAAGAAGGTACATAAAAAAACTAGGCACATTATACAGAAACAAACGGAGGACACCAAAGCTGCAATTGCAAGACCCCACCTACTGTCTGCTGTCTTACATGCTTCAGCCATACTCGGCAATATAAAGAAAGCAGATCTAGGCAAACTCAAAGCATGTTATAATAAAATATCAAAATTCGACACACACTCTACATATAGATCCCACCACTGCTTAGCCCTAAAACAACTCACTTGGTTAGAACTTCCCCCATCTCTTGTCCTACACCCAGCTTACAATGACTTATAGATGACTTTACCAACCAAAAAAAGTCCCAGTTCTTTGAAACATATTACAACCATCCTCCAGTAATTGTGTCTTACTCTGTAATATTTATTTATTTATTTATTTATTTACATTTATTGACCGGGAGTGTCCGACTGGACGTCGGTCCATTTTCAGCGGAGGCCTGGGGAGAAAAGCTCCACAGTTAAAATAAACAGACAGTAGTTACATTGGATTACATAGCGATTAACAATTTAACATAGCAATTTCTTACAACATATTTACAGATGAAGAACATAGTACATCAGTAGACAACTAGAATCTTTATCTGTGAAGTACATAACAGACATTAACAAAGGTTACAATGAGAAGTTCCTGCTGTATAATAAGTACTAGGCTTATGAGCATCTGAGCTTGTTATAATCAAGGTAGTTAATGGAGTGGAAAGAAAGGTAGTGGTTAGATGGGGTGGGTGATATTAGAGTGGGAGTTGCAAGGGCATAGCCAGCATGTTTTTAGGTGCGCTTTCAGTAAAGTTTTGAAGTGAGTGCATGATGGTATGGAGGTAATTGTGGGTGGAAGGGAGTTCCATAATTTGGCTATGGTGCAAGAGAATAGTGCTTCACCAGTAGAGTTATTGGCTTTAGTGATCTGCAAGTGATTTTTGTTGCTGGATCTTAGTGGTCTGGTGGTGCGATAGGGTGGAGTAGATTCTGGAGGGATGGGACATTTAGTGGATGGTTTACTAGTTTGTGGGCGAGTGAAAGTTGATACCGCTGAAGGAGGTGAGGGAGTTCAAGCCAGCCCAGTTCAGCAAGTGAGAGACAGTGGTGACTATGGTAGGATGCCCCTGTGGTGATTTTGTTGTAGCAGCTCTCTAGCTTGTTTAGATCGCATTGCCTTAGGTTGGTATATATTGGAGAGGCATAAAGTAGGGTGGAGATAAGGTGGGAATTTGCTATTGAAATCTTTGCTGCTTTGGTGAGAAATTGCTTATTTCTGTATAACGCTCCTAGTTTTTTGTGGACTTTTTTTATGGTCATGGATATGTGAATGTCAAATTTTAGTTTGTCTATTTCCACTCATAGCAATGTGGTGTGTTCAGTTGGGTATAATAGTGGTGTTGTCTTTTGCTGTGATGTTAAAGTGAGAGTTGTTTTGAGTATGTTTGGTGGGTTGGAAGATGAGTAGTTTTGTTTGGGTTGAGTATTAATTGGGCATTGGATAACCAAGTTTCAACAGAGGAAAAGGCTTCCTGTGTGACTTTTTGCAGTTTGGAAGAGCAGATGATGGTTGAGTCATCTGCGTATTGTGTGTGTGTGCCATGTTTGGTGGCAGAGGCTAGATTATTGGTGTAAACAGAGAAGAGTAGGGGTCTAAGGATGGATCCTTGGGGAACCCCTATGGAGACAGGTAGTTGGGGAGATATGTCATTCTGCCATACAACGGCTTGTTGGCGGTCAGACAGGTAACTCTGAAACCAGTTGGTGACTGATTGAGAGAAGGATAGGTTATTGAGGACAGAGATAAGTTGTTAGTGTGCGACCATGTCAAATACTTTAGATAGGTCTAGGAAAGTAGCAGAGGAGAGATAACCATTGTTTTTATGCTGAAGGATAGTGTTAGTAAAGGATAGTAAGGCAGTGGTGGTGCTATGGTTTGGTCGGAAAGCATGCTGAGTACTGGAAAGGAGGTTGTTAGTAGGGAGGTAGTCTGAGACCTGAGAGTGTATGCATCTCTCTAGTATTTTTGGAGAGTGGAGAGAGAATAGCTATGGGGTGGTAATTGGTTAGTTCTGCGGAGGGTCCGCCTTTGTGGAGGGGAGTTATATGTGATACTTTCCACAGTGTGAGAACGTAACTTTCTGACAGAGATCAGTTAATCAAGATGGATACTGGGTAGGCCAGAGCATCAGCTGCGATTTGTAGTTATTCACTTGGGAGGTTGTCTGCTGCTAATTTGGTGGGTTTAAGTTTAGTTAAGAGTTTTTTTATGTTGGAGGTAGGAACAGGAGAAAAAGAGAAGACAGTGGGGAGATTACTAGTTGAAGGTGTGGGTTGGAGGGGAGGGGGGCTGTATTGTTTAGCTAGTGATAGTATGGTTTGGGTGATGTGTGTGTTGAATGAGGTAGCATTATTTTCTGAGGAGTGTGGGATGTTAGGAGGAGGGGTACTGATTTTACCTGGGTGGAGGATGGAGTTTATGGAGGACCAGAATTGTTTGGGGCTGTGTTGTGAGGAGTCTAGGGCAGACTGCGTAGTATTGGAATTTGTCCTGTTTTATTATCTTTTTGACACTCTTGCGTAGTTCTATGAATTTCTGTCTAGTTGAGGGGGTTTTGGTTTTGCACCAGTGCTCCCAGGCTTTACCCCTGTTTTTCATTTCTGACTTAGTGGTTTTCTGTAGACATGGGGAGGGTTGTGCTTTGGTTCTGGAAAATCTTATGGGGGCATGGTAATTAAGGATTCTCAGGAAGGTAGTATTAAAAAAATTCAACTGCGTCATCTAGACTGAGGTACTTTAGAGGATGCCAGTTACATTCTTTGAGGGATGAGATGAATGTGAGTGGGTTAAAGTTTAGTTTTTTACGTATTTGACGGTAGATGACAGGTTTAGCTTGGTATAGGTATTTTTTGAGTAGGAATGTTGGGGAGTGATCACCGAGGCTATCTGATAAGCAGCCTGTTATATATGACTGGGGGCTCTTACTGACTATTATACCATGACCCCCCCAAAACGTGCATGCTGATTGGCCAGCATGCACATTGTAAATCGAGTTATACTAATGGAAAAAGGTCCGGTCGCCCGGACTTTTTTCCATTAGTATAACTCTACTTTTAAAACACTGTCTCGCTATGTTAAATCAGTTTAACATAGTGAGACAGCTTTAAAATAAGCAACAGAGATCTCCGTTGCTTATTTTAAAGCTGTCTCGCTATGCTAAACCCATTTAACATAGCGAGACAGGTTTTAAAAAAAAAAAGCAACGAAGAAAGCAAGATCTCCATTGCTTTTTTTACTGTTTCGCTATGTTAAATGGGTTTAACATAGCGAGACAGTTTTAAAATAAGCAATGGACATCTCCGTTGCTTATTTTAAAACTGTCTCGCTATGTTAAACCCATTTAACATAGCGAAAACAAAAAAGCAACGGAGATCTTGCTTTCTCCATTGCTTTTGCCCACAGCTCTGATGTACTGCGCAGGCGCGCAGTACATCAGAACTGCCACGGATGCCAGACATCTGCGGAAGGGCAGTAAACAGGCATTATACTATGCCATTATTTAAGAAAAGTGATAGTTTCTTTTCTTAAATAATGTCATGGTATAATAGCAATAACCCACTTCTGAGTGTGGGTAATACTGTATTTACCCACGGTTGGCTTTGTTTGGTCCCTCGGGCTTCGCCCTCGGGACCAAACCACGCCAACCGTGGGTAAATCCAGCATTACCCACACCCAGGCGTGGGTTATTGCTATAGTATCCAATCCAGGGTAGTGTGCTTGCTGAAGTTTTTATTTATCCTGGTTGGTGACTGGACTAGTTGGGTGAAGCCATGAAGGTTTACATGATGGGTTGGATGGTTGCCAGAACAGGATTGCCAGTCAATATTGAAATCACCTAAAATGATAGTTTCTTGGGGGAGATGGTGGGTAGACCAGCTGAGGAGGTTTTCTAGTGGAGGGATGTTTTGGCCAGGTGGGAAGTAGCATCCAATTATGTTGATGGTTTTGTTTTGATTTATTTTGAGGTTGGTATATATTATTTCTTCATTGCCTATTTGTGGAGCTGATGATTTTAAGATATGGATGTTTAGATGCTGTTTAAATATTATAGCTATACCGCCTCCTTTCTTGTTTAGCCGGTCTACACTTAGTATGCCATAACTAATAAATCACTATTAAAACTAATCAAAGCCTGTAATGCAGCAGGTGATTCACTTTGCACAAATTATGAGTCTGGAATGCACTCCCTGAAACTGTCACAGCTACATCTAACCCTGCCCACTTTAAAACATACTCAAAAGTCATGTAACTAACATATGGCTCTGTCCGTGTTCCAACCCTGATTAACCATCACTCCTTCTTTTATTCATACTACCTTGTAAAACTCTCCATCTAAATTCTCTCTTACTGCCATTCTGATACTATTTAAACTGTAAAACCAAACATGTTGTACTCATGAGAGACACATTCTCTGTAATGCTTCTGTTGATATCTCTATAGACAATCCCAGTTCCTATAAATCCATGTATTCTTGCTTTGCTAAATATGGTATCTCTCTATGCTACAATGTATCTATGTACTACTACTTTGTTAAAAGTTGATTATTGTTACTATGTAACTATCTAACTCATGCTTCTCTTTGTAATATATCTATGTAACATTTTCAGTTGTGTTTGTGGAAGTTTTCTCCCCAAAAATGGGTATCTGCCCGGTCGGACTTTCCCGGTAAACAAATGCACATAAATAAATAAATTAATTAATTCTACAGTCTCTGGCATGTACTTTCCTTCATCCTGTGTTACTAATATCATATGGTGTTTGTTGCACACTATTCGGACTTTAGACCCAGTCCTAATGTAGTAGCAAAAAGTGAAGGCTATGCAAATTTGATGGTCACCTATTCACTCCTATTGGATTACTCATGGTGCATGTTAAGTACAGAAGAGCCATAGAGAGGGAGTTATGTGAATTAGGAGAGAAATGGTTTCTGAGAGTCCTCATAGCAGTATGGAATGAAAAGTGTAACCCAGATGACTGAATAATAAGCATATTAGTGCCAGTGAACAAGAACAAAGGGGACATTGACATGTGTGTGCAGTATAGAGCTATCAAACTCCTGTCACACTGCATGAAGGTTCTAGGGAAGCTGGCTGATAAATGAATAGACAGAATAGGAGAAATTAAGATGAGAGATGAGCGGTTCAGATTCAGATCAAGATGTAGGACGATGGATTTGGTATTTCCTTTGAGACGGATAATTGAGAAGAGGCTAAAGATGAGGAAAGAGTTCAAATGCACATACCTAGACATGGAGAAAGCATACAACAAGGTCACAAGAAAGCCGATTTGGGCAGTTGTTTGAATGTTTGAAGTCCAAGAAGCATTGGTAGAATTACTGCAGCCAATGTACAAGGACCTAATCACACAAGTATGAGCAGTGGTCAGACTCCCAGATAGGTTCCCAGTGAGAGTGGGTATGCATCAGAGTTCAACTCTAAAACCACAGCTGTTTATACTGGTGATGGACTACATCTTGTTCTTTTAGCAGTTCAATTTTAGATGACAAAGTTATAATCGTTTTATGAAACATGAAAGTCTGTGTTATTTTTGTTGTTTTATATTCTCCCAACCACGCCTGTTATCACCCTGCTTGCATGCTTTGAATGATTTCTTCATGTGGCACAAATGGCACAATTCAGAATTCAGCAGCAAAGCACTTTGAGTGAACAAACTTATGTTATGCCTTTGAATGTGAACTGCCTATAAGTTGAGTATGTTGCTTAATCAGCAACTAATTTCTTTGTATATCCACCATCTTAAATCCTCCCTCATCATTCCAGTCTGTAAACTTACTCAGGTTTCATGATAGGTTAGAGCTTTATACCCTACTTGCTGAAATGAATAAAACTAATAGAAAAGGACATGTCGAGAGTGTGTGTGTTTGAGTTTATATGGTAACAGAAAGAGAGAGAGAGATAGACTGCCAGCCAGATGGATATAGAAAAAGACGCTGACAAATTGAGTAAACATGTTGATCAGACATTTGCCTACTGTTTATTTATAAGTATTAAAAAGTAGTCATCTATCAAAATATGTAACTTTAGTTGTTCATTACAGTGGCAACCATTTTCTCTCAGACTGATAGTGCAAACCCTTCAAAATATTTTTTTCAGTGCAAACTTATCTATGCTATGTATATTAATGCTTCTGCTTTTGAAAGATCTCTTAGTCATGTAAATCCTGAGTACAGTTTGAAAGTTCAGTGTATATGGTTATAGTGTGACTCAAGTCTGTATCAAAAAATCAAATAAAAGAACATGCAACATTATATAGCAAAGAACAACACTGTTGAACACTAAAAACATCCAATAGTAAAGATCACAAAAGGAAAGCAATTTCCTTTGATGATCTTACCACTAACTCCCTCCATAATACCATCTTCTAATTCCATTGATTACAGACAGTGTTACCAAAAGGATCTTTTTAGGGTAAGGTTTAAGATTAGGAAAGGGGGTGGATATATTACAAAAGTGAGGCAGGTGTTTTTTTAACCCCCACATCCTCTGTAAAAATATACACCATCTCAGACATCGCACTACAGTGGAAAAAGGGCAAATTTCCCATTCCCTGCTGTTCTCTGATCTCATTCAGGAAAAGGCAGTAATGTCCAATCAGTTTAATTTTTGATTAGCTTTTCTGGCTTTTCCAATGTTTGACTCGTGTGTGTATATATGTATATATATATATATATATATATATATATATATATATATATATGTGTGTGTATGTATATATATATATATATATATATATATATATATATATATATATATATATAAATTATGTACACATGCACATATATTTTTTCAAATAAAATGAACTAGTAAGACTTCATAAAGTATGTATGTGTTATTAAAGCTTTGTAGCAGTTCAGGTTTACTCTATGGTTTTGCTGAAGACAACGTTCATTATTATCATTTTAATAATTATCAATGTAGAAACACCTGATCAGATCACCAGCAGAGCAGAATATTCTTTTTACCTGGATATATTACCTACATTATTGCTAAAATTAAGGAAGAGGTATTGGCTATACAAAAATAAAGGACAAAGGAACTCATGTTTGCCAGCTTTTATTGAATCATATCATTTAATTTGTTTATCTACGTATTAAATATGTTTATAATTGTAATTAAAATGAAGCTTTTTGGAAACTCGTGTTGTCTGAATGTCTTTATTAAAATGAAACATCTTGAAAGTCTTGCAGAAATTTTTAAGTTCTTGAAGAAATATCTAAATGGAAAATATGCCTTTAAGATAAGATACTAGGATGGAAAATAATCTGACTGTGGGGCAAAGAGTTATATTAAACATTGCCGTAAAAAGTAGAAAAGGGCACTTGACTAGGACAGAGGAAAGGTGGTTTTGATTACTTTTCTCTTTAAAATGCTACTGTGAGGAAATTGTAGCCTTCCCCATTTGTGTTATTTGTGAGGTTGTTCACTTAACCTGTGCAGTGACCTGAAATTCTCAGTGCCACTGAGATAGAAAGGCAGATCGAGAGAGTCGCTATTTTGTACAGCAGCTTTATTGAACAACAGCAGATTTGGTTTACACTTCACTAGAAAATGACGGAAAGAAAATTATTCACTGTGTTCTGCCACTCTGTTCAGGAATGATGCACTCTGAGGAAGCAAAGTGCGTAGAGTATATCAGAAGTGGATTTTTTCAGTGAATTCTATAGAGAAAATTAAAAATAAGTACAAAAGCTGTGAATCGATCATGATAATATATTTGGTAGAAAGATTGCAAGTAGGATGCAGTTTTAAGAAATATTTTTTTCTGTTAGAATGAGGTGAGAAATGCTGAATGTTCCCAGCGAACACAAATAAATCAATTTATTCTGTGTCTATATTTATTGTTGTCTTTTCATCTTCAGCATTAAATGGAAGCTAGTCAGTAAATTGCTTTATTTCTACAGAAAAATGCATTGTATGAGTGGTTCACTTTTATGACTGGTATGCACCCCATCGAAGTGTGGTATCATGTTAACATGGCATCTGCTTTGCAAGATTTGTGAGTATTTTTTAACAGAAATCATTGTCACCTTGGCTCTGAAATGAATAGCAAAATGTATATGATACCTATCAGTCCAAATACATACATGAGCGTAAGTTCCCTTGCAGTGAAGGCCAAATGCATCATAAATGTGACAAAGATAGTCACAAGCCATCTACCATAGAAGAGAGTACTCCAATTAGTCGTGCCTAAATGTTTTCAGCTGCTCATTGCATACAGAGTAATGCAACAGCTGGAAGGCTGTGTTTTCTGAAGTGGTGGGGCAGGCCAGTCTTTCTCTTAAAATTATATGTTACTGTATGTCTGTATACACACACACACACACACACACACACACACAGGTATATATATATATATATATATATATATATATATATATATATATATATATATATATATATATATATATATATATATATATATATATATATATATATATAGATAGATATAGATATAGATATAGATAGATATAGATATATATACATACATATATATAAAGGTTGACTATTGTATTATATATGTAGGTTTACTGTTATATTAGCAAGACTGCGGTGGTTGTGCTGCGATAGTGTTGTCCTGTTCAATTCTCAGCTAAAGCGTCTTCTGTGTGGAGACATGCGTGAATGGGCGTGCCTTCGTTGAAGGTTGTGCATCAGAGCTGGCAACTTGGCATGTAAAAACCTACTGCCAATCATTAGCAGACCGGAGTTCCGCTGTGGCAACCCATAACCGGGAAAAGCCGAAAGACACAACAACAACTGTTGTATTAGCAACTGAAAGAATTTCAAATTTTGGAATAAAAGATTGTAAATACAAAATGTCGAGGACCACAGTGGAGAAGAGGCAGACTCGTCCTGTTCTGGTCCCATGTTAGCACTTGTTTCTGTGTCTATGCAGTTTGGGAGATTTGATATTTGACACTGTTCACTCCTGCAGTCCTTGACCTTGTTGGCTTTTCGATCTTTTGCCTCTTTATTCCAGAATTCAAAATTGTTTTAAAAGCTGATACAATAGTAAATATATATATATATATATATATATATATATATATATATATATATATATATATATATATATATCTATGGATACGGATATATATATATATATGTATATATAGATACATATATATATATATATATATATATATATATATATATATATACACACACACACACACACACACACACACACACACACACATAGACATATACTCAGAGATTAAATAAGATCCTGTTAAAGGATATTCTAACCATGTGTGCAGAAAGTCAACTGTCAGTCCTGTATTTGCTTATCTAACAGCAGTAACAAAAGTCTCCTAATGAATACCTCCCTCCATTTAGGGAAAATGGATTGCCATTTATTTTTTACTATTTTCTTAATTTAGCTTCAGAGTCTCCCTCCATCTCAAACTCACTGGCATTAATATTGACAGATCTGTCCTGTTTTCTGAGTCTTCACTTCCCTCTTTAATATATTTCTTCTGCTACCACCCCATTGGGTCAAATGGCTATACACCAACTGCTTTGTCTGCTGGTACTCATACTGTCAGGGCTGTCACTTCATGTAAGAATCCAGTAAATACAACTCCAGACAAATGCCAGATACTTTAATAAAACAACAAAGCTTTCAGATTACAAATCCTTCATCAGTGTTAGAATACCTATACTGAATTCTAAAACCTTAAATAGTCAATGAAACAGTCACATGATAACAGCCAGCCTATAAACATAAAAATAATTACAATAATCATTCAATTATTTTAAAATTATTTCTATGTATAAAAAGTATCTATTAAAATTCTTAAAACCATTCCTCATCTTATTTCTTTCTGTTTTTTAACTAGTATTGGCTTAATAGTCAATGCATTATTTAGTCCTAGTTTCATATCAGCTCTCAGCCTAATTATCCAGGTATACTCTCTATTCTCTAGAACATTGTTTAAGTCCCCACCTCTAATCTGCTTATGTACGATGTCTAGTACTCTGAATTTGAAGCTATGGGCACTTACATTTTCCATTACATCCTTACTTAAGGCATTATTTTCCATTCTCCTACGTGTATTTGACTTGTGCCCTGTAATACAATCTTTAAGTTTCCTGCTGCTTTTACCAACATAAAAGCATGAGCACACTGTACAGGTTGCCAGGTAAACAATATTTTCTGTATTACATGTTGCCATACATTTAAATACAACATTTTCTTTAGTTATTAGATGAATAAATGAAGTAGTGTCATTTTTAAAAATGTCATCACAACACGTACAATTTATACAGGGGTAGGTACCCATTTTAAAACTTTTTTGCCTTCCATTGTTCTGTTTTGGAAAGTCTTTATAGCATAGTTTGAGCATTTTTATATGCAAAGAAAGGCCTATTTTCCAATATCTGGCATATTTCAGGCATAGACATCAAAATGCCCCAATTCTTTTCTATTACCTTCTTCACCTGCTCAGTTCTTAAATTATAAGTTAAGTATCTTACTACTTCTGCTTTATGTATATTCATTGTGGCACTTTGTTCCCTAATATTAAATGCCACCATATTATTAACTTTTCTAGCTTCTTATACATACTGGTTGACCATTCTATATGGGTAACCTCTTTCTAAAAATTCAATGGCCATATCATTTAATTGTTCTTCACAAACCCCATCATCAGTATTCAGCCTACTCTCCCTTAGCATTTGGGATTTTACTATTCCTTTGAATATATGCGGTGGATGCATACTGTTCTTATGTACATATCTACTAACTTGTACTTCTTTTTTATGTACACTGGTCTCAATATTTTCACCCTTCCTTTCTTTAGTCACATCTAAGAAAGCTATCTTTTTTGGGGAGCAAACTATTTTAAACCGGAAAAAGGTTGTAGTACTCTCTAAATAGTGTACAAAACTTCTCAAAGTATCTTCAGTCCCTTTCCACACCAAAAAGCAATCATGTACATATCTGCCATAATATAGTATATTCTCTTTCCCCTCATTTCCTGCACCAAACATCATATTCTTCTCCCATTGATGCAGTACTAAGTTATCATAGGTGTTAGCCACTGCTGTTCCCATGGCTACACCTGCTATCTGTAAATATTGGTTCCTCATCAAACAGGAACACATTTTTTGTCAAAACTATATCTAGTAGATGGCATACATTCTTTAGCTCTCCCGCTTGCATGTCTGATTCCTCATTTAGGAAACTATGGATTGCCTCTATCCCATATTCATTGGGTATAACCATAAAGAGGGAATCTACATCTAGTGTAGCAAACATATAGTTTACATTACTTTCAAATATATGCCAGCTCTTTAATTTCTGCAAAAAGTCATTAGTATCTTTCAAATAACTAGTACATAAAGAGTGATATTTACTTAAACTTTCCTGAAGGTATACTGATACTGGTTCTGTAATCCACCCCCTTCCTGATACTATTGCCCTCATTGAGGGGTGTGCTAATGATTTATGCAGTTTCGGTATACCATATAGAATCAGTATTTTTGGACATGATACAGTGAAAAAAATTAAACAATTCTACTGATAGACCATTATTAAATTGCACATCATAAATGGCCATATTATTCTCACTAATACACACCTTTATCTTTTAAAAAGTAATCTTTTTAAAAGTTTTTTCATCTTGCAAAAATGTATACATAGCATTCACATAATCTTCTTTATCCATTAGAACTTTTGCTCCCCCTTTATCAGCCTGCTTAATCACTATTTCATCATTCATCATTAATTGCTGTAAACCTGTACTCTCCTGAGTTGTCAAGTTATAGTATTTCTTTTCCAATTTTTTAGCATACAATTGCCTTAGTTAATTTTCACAGATATCATGAAATGCTGTAACTATAGGATAACTAGTTGGTGTAAGCACAGTTTTCTTTTTATATACATCATTTAGACTATTACTCTGACTTTGTTTAAATATTGGCTTCAGAGTAATTCTTCTAGCAAACATTTTTAAGTTTGTTAAAGCATCAACAATAGTGTCCATGTAAGTAGGAATGAACTTCATTCCCTTTTATAGCAGTGTCTCATGTTCTGTTGATAAGGCAAAACTTGAAAGGTTTACAATACCTGTTGATGCCCTAGTCAGCGTCTTGCTGTTTTGTTCTAAGCAAACTGGCTGCTGTTCTTTTGTTTTGCCATGTTGCTCATATGCTTGCCCGGCTGCTCTTGTATGGGATGTTCCCTGATAGGTTTTTGCAAATGTAAACTTATTTTCTCGGCTACTTACAGCCGAAATGGTGTTTTTAAAAAAAATCTATCTTTTTAGTTGCCGTTTTATCCGCCATTTCTTTCAGTGATACATGCGAATTGTCTATCATACGCTGCGATGTAGGAGCATTTTGATGCTCCTTTACCCCATCTTTCACTGTACACGCTCGACTCTGCTCTCCTGAGCCAGATCTTTCACCCTCTCATTCTCGCGTTGTTTTGAAGATATCTCCTTCCTGATTTTGCATCATTTGCAAGTTCGTCACTTCATGAATATTCATAGTGTCTCAGTAGAGTGATATAAATTTTTTTGCAAACTGCAGTACAGACTGGGTAGTATACCTGGCCACTTGCAACTGTCATGCATTCTACATTGGACAAACATCTAGACCCCTCAGGTTATGGATTTCTGACCACCTTTCTGATGTTAAACATAAAAGAATGAGCAATGCTCTGGCCAAACATACTTTACAACACACCACAGCACCTTTTCATTTTACCATTATTGACATGATAAGAGGTGACAGGAACCAAAAACTGGATAGCATACAAAATTAAATGTAATGAAAAAAAGTGGATTGTTAAACTGAGAGGGCTGTTTAGCCCAGATTTAAATGAATATTATTGAGCTGACCAATAATATACTTCAATTAAGGATATATTATATATATATATATATATACATTCACAAGAAGTATTGCATCTTTACACTGATGAAGGCTAGGTTAATTCCTTAGCTGAAACCGGTCTGTTTTTTCTCGTGTTTTATGTAATAATAAATTAATATATACACAGCACACAGTTGCTGGCCTGTGTTTTTTGTTATTTGATGGTACCTTTTTGGCCGTGCAACTACTTCCATGCAGGTGGATTTCTTTCCTTATGACATATAACCAAGTCCTTTCAAAATGATCCAATCGAATTAGCAATTTATCCAAGTCCTGGCTTAAGGGGTTCTTGGTGATCTCACCCTCATTTCTCCCTGTTCTGTTTGAGAGAGTCATTCTAGACAAAATTTTGAATGAGCTACTTTACAAATGAGCATTATTATCTAGGAGCTACACTGTTAGGTTTTGGCAGTTCAAGCAAACACACAGGCCGATATTTTGTTCTCTTGCCTCATGCATAAATTTTGATAAATGAAGCATCAGATGGCTGTGTGATGATTCACCCAGAATCATGGACTGTCTAATTCTTTTGTTACCCCTCATCAGTGGGATTGTTGACAAATTACCAAAGCACAGAGTAACTCGTATAGCTGTAGTCAAGTCACAGATAAACAAATAAGCACATTCTTACCAGCCATCTGAAATGGATGGCTTATGTTGAAAGCAAAAATCCTACTTTTGGATTTATTTGGTCTCATTTTACCAGATGTATTTTTATCAGTTTCTTTGTTTGATTGTAAAGTGGACACAGCTTCAAACTTTGTCTTAAATTCCCCCATTGTGAAGTGGCCACAGCTTCAAACTTTGTCATAAATTTCCCCAGAGTTGATTTACCAATTGCCTTTTCTCATGGAAGATGATGACTTATGTCATTTATTTTTGAATGCTACCAATGACTCAATCTGTGGGGCTTTTTTCTTCTTCCAACATTTTTGTCACATTGGAGTTCATACATATCTATCGATATATCTGTTATCTGTCTATATCAATCCATCTCTCTCTCTACATATATATATATATATATATATATATATATATACGAATACATAAAAACAAAGTACTGAAATCACCACAGCAAAAGGCATATAACAGATACTTTAATAAAGCAAAATAAGTTACTATTACACAAATAAAAAGACCAGCAATTTTGGGTATAATCCCTTTTTCAAGTCTTTCAAGTGTATATAAATATATATATATATATATCTATATAAATATATATATATATATATATATATATATATATATATATATATATATATATACACACACACACATACTTACCAGCATTGTAGTTGAAGCACACATTGTTTGAGTGCATTTTATTCAAATTCAAATGATTGAAATAATATTTACATTGACCGAAAAGTGTTTGAAGTTTTTGGTGAGCTCATACAATTTTGGAGTAAAATAGCATTACCCTTCTCCCAGCACTGTACAATCTCAGAATTTATATATATATATATATATATATATATATATATATATATATATATATATATATATATATATGTGTAGGTATAGATATATATATTAGTGAAGGGGGATGACTGTATGCATATGAGGTTGTAAGGTGCAATGGGTGGTTCTTGCTCTCTTGCAAAAAGTGAATCTTTTTTATTTATGATTTATTGGGGAAAGAGAAATATTTTTTGCATTTGATGTTTCAGGGAAGTTGGCATTTATGAAACATAGAGAAACCACTGCTACAAAGGTAGCATTTTTAGTCATTAAAGAGCAACATATGTGATGATGTGGTCTGGTCTTCCATTCACACATTACTAAACAATACCAGTTAGACAACCTGTTTAAAGCAGTTGTTGGTTTTGTTATAGCAATCCTGAGGACGTTGCTACCTAGAATCCATATTCTAGTTTTGTATCAACAGCTTATTAGTCCGCCCTTTTTATGAGTTTCAGATCGACAGAAATTAAAGGGGAAAACTGGATAAAATCTACTGCTATATGAAGATGTCGCTGTAACAATAAACAATTGACTAAATATAAGAATGATCCACTTAGGCAAACGCTTTTCCACTCGCTTTATTAAGATAAAAGTAAAACGTTAACAAATTTAAAAAACGCTTTTCGTCCAAATCAATGGTTGGACTTCTTCAGACAAACTGACAAACATCTGAATAGTAGTAGAAACTTATTTAAATAACTCATTTTCGCGCCATGATTGTAAACCATGACGTAATTTCTTAAAGTGAAACTGTTACTATTGCTGCTACAATTTAAAGTATAATGATAGTATTAAAGATGTTCATTAAAATTCTGTTGCTGCGATTTATCGTTAATAAATAACTCCATTTGTTTGTTAAAAATAAAAAAATTACTTATATTATAATTTAATATGATAAAAATGATGTTAAAAAATACAACCTTGATAGTCTTGAAAGATCTCCTCAAATTGGTTTTAATACATTATTACAGAATTTTAATGAACATCTTTAATACTATCATTATACTTTAAATTGTAGCAGCAATAGTAACAGTTTCACTTTAAGAAATTACATCATGGTTTACAATCATGGCGCGAAAATGAGTTATTTAAATAAGTTTATACTACTATTCAGATGTTTGTCAGTTTGTCTGAAGAAGTCCGACCATTGATTTGGACGAAAAGCATTATTTAAATTTGTTAACGTTTTACTTTTATCTTAATAAAGCGAGTGGAAAAGCGTTTGCCTAAGCGGATCATTCTTACAGTTAAAGTTTGTGGTTTCATAGTTGCAATTGACTAAATAGCTCTATCTTTCCTTCTCTCTTACTATGCTGCGGACTTTATGCTTTTGTTAAGGTCTGTTGATTTCTTTTATTGTTACTGAATGGATGGATTTCTGTTTTGTGGATGCTTACATAAATCACAGCCTAAGAAAACAAAAAGAATGAAACACCAGTAAGAGTCTTATCGATGTCACTGAACTGCCGTAGTGCAAGGTGTACATTTCTTCAGCCTGTTGTATTGTATATAAATCTGGGAAATACTTTTGCATTGAGACAAACACTTTTTCCATATGCTACCTGGTGATGGGAATGGTGGCAGATGCTATTGTAGGGGTACTTGCTGTTCTAAAATGCACTTTTACAGCCCTGCTTATACTGTTTGCCTTGAATAGGCTGGTTTAAAATTAAACAATACATATATTTTCCATACCTACTTCTAAGTATATAAGAGGTGATGTGTTTAACATTGTTAAAATATTTCTGATTTTTGTTACTGAGGATCGCTTGTCTGTGATGAATAAAGGCTTGTTGCTTTGGAACACTTCCTGGGTTTCATGATTTTTGGAAATTATTGTGACTGAGCTCATCAATGAAGTTTTAAGGCTGCTAGTTTCTCTGTTTTTTTATTTTAATCCATTATAATGTGCCACTTGTAGAAGTATGGCTTTAAGTAACTGGTGTGTTTTCTCCATCCATGCAAGTTGAATGGGCACATTATTGCCATGGTGGGAATCATGACATTATAGACAATATAGAAGCTACGCAGAGAAGTGCCATTTATTACAAAGGAAAACAGAAAATAGAAACCAGAGGCATAACAAGGGTGGTATGAAGGTGGCACCCACCACGGGCATTAGGTGTCATGGGGCTTGATTAGCAGTGCATGCTTTCAGTGTCAGTTCAGTAGGTTTCAATTTCATTCAGTTCAGTGGGTGTTTTCCTTAAAGGACATGTGATCAAATCAAGCCCTAGATGCCATTTAATAGAGAGAAATGCAGATTATGATCCCTGGAAAGGTATTACAAGGAGCGGTAACCGCAGTGTTGACTAAAATATTGGTGCAGTGAAGTACATAACTTTATCACAAATTAATATTTCTACCCCGGTCTAATATTTATTCATATTTTTAATGTTTCAAAGTAGTTAGTATTTATGAAGACAAAGAGGCTGCTTATTTTTTTCAACATAATTGCTATCTTGATATGAGAACGTTTCCCTTTGCCACACATAAATAATAAATTTACTGAGCAAGTGAAGTAGATTACAGAAATTGGGAGAAGCAGTCTGAAAAAAAAAAACAAAAGGCAGCAGAGTCTGTGACCCGTTAGTAACTGAGTCATCGAACACAATTTGTAAACATGCATACAACAATCTGTCAAAATCATTACTTTTTTCTATCGTGTTTTCCGAATGATTTGAGCCTTAAAATATAAATTCTATAAAATGCATTCTTAGCTTTAGTCTAAATTTAAACTAGTTTCCTTGTCAGTTATCAGCTTCTGAAACCAGCTTCTGAAACCTGCTGAACTATTGACATATCTAAGCTATTCCCTTAAAATGCATTTCAATTTAATAGAAGAGAAATGCCCTCAGATGTGAGAAATGTCATTATTTTTATGGAAAATGGGGCTTTATAGTCTTTTGTAACAAGTAGCACTGCTACAAAAACAAAACCCATGAATGCTAAGTACATCTGGGTATTGATAGAGTAAGCTGCTATCAGTCTTTGTCCTTAGGTATAATTATTTGCATTTCAAGTATTATAATATGTCTTAATAGCTTTTCCGCAGGTAGTTTACATCTGCGAGTAAATGCTGTTACTATCATGACACATTTTTAGATGTATATTGTCCCCAAGTGACTCTCAGGGACTGTTTTTATTACATTCTGGATATCCTCTGTATGTTAAATTCTCTGCTGGTGGCTGTGTTAACTGCTGGGTGTAATATTTCATCTCTGATAGACTGACAAATTAGCAAAAACGGTTTTGTGAGCCAACAGATAACTTTAATACTACAAGAGTCCTTGAAACTAGGTCAAAGTTGCAGGGTCAAATGCATCTTTAGAGATCTTTCGGCACAAAACTGTGGTTTGAGAAAATCTTTTAGAGAGAGTGAGGCAGGAAGGGAGAGATGGGGGGGTCTGTAATATGTACACATTCAAGGAGTATGAATGATTTTTTCTCATATTATGGTGACATATTTATTCAGCCATGCATATGCCAAAGAATAAGGCAGGACTCAAAGGAGAAGCATAACATTTTCAAATAAAGGACCTCCTATATGATGATGGTACCTCAGCTGGGAGACAGTGTTGATCGATGACTTTCATTTATTTGACGTATCCATTTCTGTCACTAAATGCACTGTGCCTATTGGACATTTCTTTCTGGCTTACGTACTGTCATAAATGTAATTGTATTACTAACCTACAGCTATAGCATGTATATGTCTTTCATAAATTGCATGAAAATTCACAATGCAATGATTTGTTCATTTGAGTAGTAGAAATGCAATTATATCTGCACCTCTGACTTGGACCCTTGTGTATTACTGCCAGCATGAAATAATACAGGAGTGGAGCTATGAAACATGGACTCATCATACCTGAAAAGCAACAGAGATGATGGCTTAGCTGATAACCTTGCATTTATTTCTTCATTCATGCCTTTCCCAGCAATATAAGCATGATTAATATGATTTTGTATTATTTTACAATTACAGATCACTTGAACATAAACTAAATGTTGCTGCTCTTACACCCTTTGACTTGAATTTGTCACATCCCACAGTGACACAGCTTGTGTATAATGTAATCCATCTGCCACTGTATTTTGAAGCGGGGGGAATAGTCTACCCCCACATTCACCTGTGTTGGCTTATATACCCTCACATTTATCTGATTCAGTTTATATACCCTCACATTTACCGGAATTGGTTTATATACCCTCACATTTATCTGGGTTAGTTTATATACCCATGCATTTACCTGACTTGGATAATATACCCTCACATTTATCTGAGACAGCTTATATAACCCCACATTTACCGGAGTTCATTTATATACCTCCACATTTATGTGAGTTGGTTTATACACCTCCACATTTACCTGAGTTAGTTTATATAACCCTATGTTTACCTGAGTTGGTTTATATACCACCACATTTACCTGACTTAGTTTATATACCCTTGTTTGTATAGCTTCATTCTTCTAATGACTGCAATTACAGTTCTTGAAATATTAATAGGAACAGAATTTAATTCTCTTTTAGAATGTCTGTAGCAAGAAAACAGCTGGAATCTGTTTATTAATTAATATTGTCTTAATTTACTGTCAGAAATACAGATTACTACTAAGAACAATATGTAAATGAGCCACAGAATTCAAGAGGACATTGCATTCATAGCTGGAAAGCAATATTAAGGAAAGTTACTTTTTAACGTAGTAAAGGCTGCATTCAGAAAGGATAAATGAATATAACCAGTTGGAACTTAGCAAAGCATTCAACAAGGTGTATCATACAAATGCACTGCATAAACTAGATATGTTTAATATGAGAACACCACTAGCTGTATAAGGAAACTATTTGGTAGGCAGTAGTTAGACACAGAATAATCAAAATGAAATGCAGTATAGAAGGACATCACAAGTACCCGAAACCTTAAATCTGAGATTAAAACTAAAAAATATTGACAACAGATAAAATCAAAATAAATGCAGTGTTAAGAAAACCTAGATATTGAAAAAAATTAATTTCATTATGTATACTGGAAGATAAACCATCAGTATGTAAAGTTTTATTTTCACAATGACGATATGTTAATATGTTAATATTCTCCTGCTTTTGTCATTGATCAGAATAGGAATGTAGAATGGCCAGTTTAGTGGGAAGCCATGCAGGATTCATCTTTTACGTTGAAGATGCAAAGTTGTCCATGCGTGTCTTTTCCTATCTTACTTGCCCCATCCTTGTGCTAGTCTGGTACCACACCAAGAGCAGGAAATGCAGTGGGTGTTACATCTGAAGTGCTCTTAACTTTCACAGGGGGCTGACATTAGCAGGATGTGTCACCCACCCATGGGCAGCACTACATGATCATTCCCCTGCTCTCTACCATGGAAATAAAACCATGACACGTAATCCATGCATGTACTAACCCCCCCCCCCCAGATGAGTACACCCATTTTTCACAGACAGCACCTTAGACACTCAATCCCCTACTCAAACATGTGTTGTCTGAGCCAGAGTGAGGGCTTTACTCCTCTATATCATGGCACTGAATCTTTGAAACTTTTCTCCCTGTACATTTCATGCAGATGAATAACATTTGAACAGCAGTAGTTTAACACATGATTGTCTGAGACATGGTTTAAATTATCAGAGACCATCCCAGCTGTGCAGTACTATGACACCGTCCAGTCATTTAGACCAGTTACTGCACAGGAGAGGAAAAAATGTGGAGGTGTCTCAATCTCCATCTAGAAGGGACTAATATCAAAGCTGGTAAAGCAGCATGATGCACTAGGGCTTCTTCATGTCCAAATAACCATCAGAATAGTCACAAAACATATATTAGCTAAGTACAGAGCTCCCTGTATGACAAAAGAAAGTCACAACGCCTATCTACATGAACTAGAATCACTCAATAATAAACCCAGTATAATTTTCCTAGGTGATCTAAACTATGCAGCTATACACTGAGAAACCTACACCACCACTAGTGCATACGAACAGTGATTTCTGAACTTTGTCAGTACAAATGCTCTGGAATAATTAGTCAGAGTACCCACTAGGGAGAATAACATTTTGGAAGTTATCCTTACTAATATGGGGGCATTCCTTGCATATTTTCAACACTAAGTCTGTCTATAAAGCTGTCTCTTATGAAATAAAACTGAAACCAGAGATCTCTTCCATGCAAGGTACCTTTAGAAATGTATCTAAAGCTAACAACCTACTCCTAAGTGATACATTGGCTAGTGTCAAATCCCCACCAAACCCAGATATCTCCACTGCATACATGGAGATGTACTCCTCCACACTATACTATCACATAAACAGCTGCAGAGAGGCAGTTGTACCCTGTAGGAACAAGCACAGGGCACGCACAGAAACAAACCTACAAAGTGAAACCATAATATCAACAACCTTTACAATAAAAGAAAGAAGAAGAATTCCCTGACTTATAAAACCCTCATCACTGAAATAAATAAACAATTCACAAGCTTGATAAAATCCAACAAAGCCAAGTTTGAGGCTAAAATAGTTACCCAAGCCAAAGACAATCACAAGGCATTTCTTAATTATGTTTGTAATTTCAAAAGTACAACACAGCAATGCATCAGTCTGATTGTGAACGATGTTACCTATACTGAGGCAGGCAGATAAGCTTACCTCTGTCTTTAACTGTCATTCCCCTCTGTCTGTCCCTCAAGATATTTCTGAAACTAGCTAGCCTCTAGCTGTCATGCAGGACCAAGTCCTAATAGCGCTATCAAAAGCTAATAATACTGCATTGATGGGTCCTGAAAATGTCCCTGAGTGTATCTTAAATAGCCTGAAGCATGATTTAGCCACAACAACATTGTTCAACCCCAGCCTCCATACATGTTTTGTACCTATTGAATGGAGAACAGCTACAGTAATTCCCCTGCATAAGGAAGGCTCTACCACAAACCCTGGATATTACAGACCCATAAGTCTGAGCAGCCTTCTATGCAAAGTTATGGAAAGACTTATCTTGGGACTAATCAAGAAGGACAGAGGGAAACTGTAAACACTGAACTCATCTGAGTTTGGATTCATCAAGGGCAAGTCATGCTTATTCAACCTGGTGGACTTTTTTTGAAAAGGTCATCAAAGCAAGGGATGAAGGCAAAATGTACACATACCCTGACCTGGCCAAAGCTTTTGACACAGTTCCTCACACATGCATAGCAGAAAAGCTAAATAATTTGGGAATAAAGCTCTAAGTTACCAGCTAGATTATTAGCTGGCTCACAGAAAGGACTGAGGAAATCAAAATAAGAGGAGTTACCCCCACAAAGAGATCAGAGTAGAGTCCCCCACCCCGGCGTTCTCTGCTGGGACCTCTCCTATTTGGAATTTCCTTCTCTGAAGTAAAATCAAATACCAAAGGACTATGGCTGACTAAATTTGTAGATGACTGCAAACTAGGAACAGTCATTGAATCCCCAAATGAATTAGCAATCCTGCAGTAAGGTTTGACCATAATTAATAATTGATGTCAAAATCATGAACTGAAAGTAAATTCCCAAAAATGTGTTATTGTATCCTTTGCAAAGTCAGGTACATGGAGGAACTACCACATTGACAATAAACTCCTAAGAGTTGACCCAGTTGTTCAGTATTTGGTAACTCATGTGGAGAGTGAACCTACTTTCAACCAACATGTATCCATTGTCATAAGAACATCCTCTGTATTGCACAGCTTACAAATAAAGGGATGGTGTTTAGATCTAGTGATGTCATTGCCCCAATTTACTCAGCCCTCATTAGGTCAGTCGTTGAGTACAATGCCCCCTTTAGCATCTGTCTATCTGTCCAGACATATGCAGCAACTGGAATGCCCACAGAGATACCTTACTAAAAGGATACAAGGCCTAAATAATATGTCCTACATGGACTGACTCAAATCCTGCCACTCTACACGATATCCTACAGACTGTTAACAGATGACCTATGTCTAGCATACATGGCATCTTCCAACTCAATACTGATTAATTTACTGCACATTACCAAATCAAATGCCATCAGAAAAGTCAGTCTAGGGATTTAAACATCTTCTGCAGCATCAACAGTTTAGAGGTACAGATATATAACTCCAAGGATAGCACTGGCCTTGAACAGACTCCTCATCCATGTAGAACAAAGCTCATCCCTGTTGCTAATTCAAGAGCAACATGGATCTATGTATTGATAGAACATTTACCCCAGGACTGCCCCTGTACTACTAATGGACAGAGGCATCTCCTAAATCATTTATTCCATGCATGGGTCTCCTCAGATTATCTATAGCATGATCCCAGTTATCTTCAGTAGGGGAAATATATAATTATCGACCACTGGATGAGTAAGACCAATCTATAACCAAATGGTATAGGTTAGTTCGAACCCAAAAAGGGAAACTGGCTAGGCTTAAAATGGCTTGTCAGGGCAGCTTTCCTGCTACTTAATTATGAACATATAAACCTATGAACACAATTAATGGTGATGGCACAATTCTTCAGATGACCGGTTAGCTTACATATAATGTTTATATGCATTGCAGTGGAGATAAAAGCCACTAAGTATGTTTGCTGACTGAATATATCTATCTATATTATTTGTCTGTCTCTATATGATATATATATTGTGTTTTGTTTTGTTTTTCTTCCTTTCCCGCCTCTCCTTCAATAACCTCTAAGCTCACTTCTGTCTGCTGCCATATAAAGACCATTCAGTCCTCAGTAAGATAAGAGCTAGGCAGTGCAGCACAGAAATGCCACTCATCTGAGCACAGGTAACTCTGTAACTAATACACTGGCCTCTCTGTGTTGCCTGTAATTGCCCCTGAGTTCACTTTGCAGTGGGAAACAGCAAAAATTTTTAGCTCTGTCCATGAAATACCCACTCACAACCATCCTGCCCTTTCGAAGCCAGTGCTTCCACTCAGTCTTTAGTATCCATAATGATTCTACAATGAGAACAGGTGCTCAAACATGTATCCTACTCCCAAATCCCAAAAAGATGCAAGCCAGCAAAGCAACATTGTTCCTCCCATCCTCCCAGACCAGCCAGTTAGTACCTGAGCTTCCAACTGATCCCAACTGACTTGGGTCATTACCAAGTCATCATCTCATAATGCCAACAGAATTTAAGTGGAATAAATCACTAGAGCTTATTTCCCATGACCAACCTGTGTAAGCTCATTTGCCTTTCCTCTTTCAGGCTGTTGCCTATATGAATTTCCTTGCCTGGCCTTACCAAAAGGTCATGAACTGGTTTTTAGTTTTGTATATCCTCTGCTGCTTTTACTGATGCTTGTCTCCTTTAAGTGCTGTTAAGTATGATTGCCCTTGCGCATTGCTTACTTTTACCAGCTTAAATGTAAAGGTCTTGGTTACCCATTCATTTCCTACCTGTTTTTGCTGTACTATCCCAAGTAGTTGCACTGCACCACCATGATTATTTCCTTTTGTACAGATCTTAAGCACTATGCTCCATTTTGCAGTGTGTGTGCGTGTGTTTGCACATATACAAATATTTATGCTCCAAATGTATACTGCATGTGTGTGTGTGTTTTTGTGAGTTATGGCTTGTTATTTTTATGAGAACGGCATTTCATTTCTTATCAATTCCTCTTTTTAACTGCTTCAGAGACATTTAGACTGTCTACTGTCTTTGATGAGAATGTTGTACTTTTGTCACAGTCTAACATGCCAATATAATCTATGAAGACACCACATATTTCTCAGGCAACATTCATTTAGGCATCAGAGTTTCAATTTGTGCTGACTATTGTAAGCTAATTTAAAAACAATGCACTCTGTAATCAGTATCTGGCCTATAGGGATTTTTCACTGGCTTCTTTTCTTTGATGTAGAGTGCTAAAAACATATACTGAATGATTAAGCAAATGCTAAGTTAATTACAAACTATAAGTTAAGAGGAAGTGATGCAGGAAACATGATTATTGCATAATTAAGACAGCATTTGCTACATCATGTATTATGTTCTGAATGTCTGAGCCAGAGAAGCATATTTTAATCATGTCTTTTAAGTTTCTGGTCCAAGCTTATTAGATTTCAGATTTCAGTACTCTTTGATTGTCTAAATAATATGCTGCTAAAGGCCTTATTCCCTGAAGTTGTTAATCTGTTTAAAAGTTGAAAATAAATTAATTAATAAACAACATTAGAAGCTGCCCTCTCTGGCATGATTTTGTGAAGAAGAACAACTGATGCACCATTCCTGTCACATTACGAACTGCTGTACCTGTGGGCTCCAGGTCACCTGGCTCACTTCATTTCACTAGAAGGAGTTCCAAAAGCACAGGTAATAAATATACCGCAAACCTGTGGTATCTGCAGTGGGCATAGTGCCCAGACTGCCATGGCTTTTTGTAGGCGTGTAAGTAAAGCGAACAAATTATTATGCACAGCCAAAAGTGTAGAATCGACATTACAACAACAGTGTGATATTAGTATTACAAAAAGATGCCTCAGGCCGCATTATTACTGTTGGTACTTCATCAGAACTAAAATTTGAACCACTTGACATGAATAAATATCCCTTTTGTCATGACAGTAATAAAGGAGACTGAGATATCTTACACCCATCACAGTTTCTGTTGTTCATTTATTTTATTTATTTTTTTCATTCACCATTTTCCTCTACAGATTTGGACTATGTCTATATTTACAAAACAATCCTGAAATTTTGTTTTGAACTTCAGCTTTGATTCCCTAAAGGAATAATAAAATCACTTAGAAGCTAATGAGAGACAGCTGCTTAAGTTGATTCAATGATAATTCATGCACATGACTGTCCTGATTTTTTTCTCCTGATTTACTACTATTCCGTGATTATTTTCACCCTGTACTCTGAGGCAATGACAGACTATAAATGCTTTTCTCAGCGGTAGGGACAGCCTTGTATAGCCAATCAAATTTTCTCTTACACTGCAACTATAAAGGGGTTCTTTGTCACCAGATCTTGTTTTGATTTTCTTAGCTAAATCATTAATTTTTATTTACTTTTGGAATTATTATTAAAGATAAATCTTTAAGGGATGACGGACCAGTCATGAGACAAGAAGTGCACTGTATATATGCGTGTGTCTGTCTGAGTATGGTCTGCATATAAGATATCTGTATAGACATACATATTTATTTATTTATAGAAATAGAGCTATTTTATATAGATAAATAATGTTCTATTATATATGTATATAAATATGTAATGTTACTATCAAATAGGTAGCCCTTCAAGCAACATACGTACTATCAGGAGCATTTTTTATACAGCTGTGGGCTTTCATATCAGGCTAAGCAGTTCTGTCTATGTCACATGAATGTAAGCAGTTCTGTCTATGTCACATGAATGTAAGCAGTTCTGTCTGTCACATGAATGTAAGCAGTTCTGTCTATGTCACATGAATGTAAGCTGCTCTGTCTATGTCACATGAATGTGGGCTTTCATATGAGGTTAATCAGTGCAGTCTGTCAAACTACTTTTGCGATATATGATCATTATGACAATACAGATAAATAATATATAAGTAATATTCAATATATGTCTAGTTGCACTGGACAGAGGACAAATATCAATTCAGTTGTGTTTGTCATCATGAAAACTTTACAATAAAGATTTTTAATATATTGTAAGTAGTATGGTTTTGAAACTATTAATGCAAATATAAACAAGCAATATTTGATCCAACAGCAAACTGAAGCAGAATGAAGCAGGAAGCAAAAGTTGTAAAAAATCACTGATTTTATTCTAAATTGTACAAAGATTAGCGCTTTTGCTACAAGAGCTTCTTCAGATCATTAACAACTCATATAGTGCTACACTGGATATATATACAAGTATTCAAATCTAACCAACCTATCAGATTTGCCAAATAATTAGGTCTTAAAGTGCTATTGCTTGCCTACTGAACTTACTACAATATATTAAAAACCATCAAAACAGATAAAACAATATATTGCTAGTAGCACAAAAGAACTATGTCCTACACAGTATTATAACTTACATGTGATATTATTTACAAAATGTATAAATACTTATATCTTAAAAAGAATTATAAAAACACATAAAAAACACATAAAAACATACAAACTATAAAGTGCATATAACTTCATATAGATCTAGATAAAAATGCATTGATGCTTTATTTAATATTCCTACGTTTTCTTAACATGGGTTTGATTGAAGTCCTTTCATTCAGTCCAAGACCACAGTCAGCCCTTAGTGTAATTATCCAATGACTCTCCTTACACTCAGTGTAATTCCTAATGTCACCCTCACGCTGAGTCAGGGCTAGGACCTCTAGTGCTCTAAATAAAAACCTATGTGCATCACCATGTAAAATCACATGTTTGGCCAAGGCATTATGTGCCAATCCTTTCCTAATGTGGTAAACGTGTTCTCTTATTCTGTCCCTAAAAGGACGATTAGTTTTACCCACATAAAAAGATGAACAGGTCTGACAGACCGCTAGGTACACTAGATTACAGGTCATGCAGTTAGCTTTAGCATTCATCACAAACTCAATGCTTAGATCTGGATGAAAAAATATGGTATCACCATCTACGTATGAGCAGAAATTGCAATGGCCACATGGCCTAGTATTCCCATTCTCTATTCTATTACCCTCAAAGTTGGGATAACAGAGCATCCTTTTCAAGTTATTCTTATTCTTGAATAGGAAATGTCGATGTTCTCCTACTATATTCCTTAAATCACTGTCCACCTGCAAAATGGACCAATGTTAAGTGACGATATCTCTAACATCAGCATGGTCTGATGAAAAAAAGGTGGAAATTTTAACACAAGTTTGTTTCCTGTTTGTGCTCACTATGTCATTCATACTAACGGGTCCAAAATATGGTGCCGCTACATTTGATCGTAAATTCACAATCCTATCTAAGTGCTCATTAACCTCTTGGGTATGATATCCCCCTTTGTAAAAGCCTCGACTTCAAGTTATTTAACTCTTCTTCATACCCTATTTGTGTAGGATTCAGTCTGGAGGCCCTAACCCCCTGGCCTTTAATGATGTTCCTAAAGATGTGGGCTGGATGCATACTAGACCTCATAAGCAGTGCATTACAATAGCACGATTTTTGAAATACCCCTGTGTTTACCTGGCCACTTGGCAATTTCTCAATGTATAGGTCCAAAAACTCAATCCTGTGCTTGGAATATTGCATAGTAAACCTAAGGAAGTTAGTTAGATTATTCATGACATTGACTCAAGTTGTTCTGTATTCCCATTCCATAGAACAAAAAGGTCATTGACAAAACATCGCTAGAACACCACCTGTTCTTCAAACAATCTCTCACAAAACAGGACTTGTTCCTCCCAGTATGCCAAAAACATATTGGCATAACTGTTGGCGCAGGGAGTACCCATCGCCACTCCATCCTGTTGCCTATAAATAGTTTCCTTGAACACAAAAAGATTATTTTCAAGTACTAGTTCTAAAAAGTGTATTATTAGATCAATCATTACAACTGAATAATCACTATGCTTCCTTAGGTATTCAGACACATAGTGAAGGCCTAAATCATTGGGTATGATCGTGAATAGAGATTGTACATCAAACGTAACAAACATATACTCACCTATCTGGTCATGTAACCGTAAACACTCATAAAGCTCTATTAGAAATTGTTTAGAGTCCTTTAACACAAATTAATTCTTATTCAGAATGGGTCTAAGGTACTTCTCAACATATACTGACAAATGTTCAGTGACCCACCCACATCCCGACACTATCGGTCTCATGGGTGGGTCACGGATATCTTTATGAATTTTTGGAAGCCCATGTATTATCGGAATTAAGGGTGTATTGATGGTTAAGAAATCATGCAGTTCTTTATTGATAATGCCACTTCTAAAAATATCCATCAATGTATCCTTAACATGCCTTATTATATCATGCATGTCATCCCTACTGATGACTTTGTAGAATTTATCGCTCAAGAGGCCTTCCATGGATGTGCAATAATGTTCCATATCCATCACAACCACCCGTCCACCCTTATCGGCCAGTCTTATTATAATAGAAGTATCAGCTTGTAGAGTCTTAAGACTCTGTCTTTCATTATAGCTGAGGTTATCAGCTCTCCTTCGGTTCTTTTGTGTGTCCAAGCTGCCATAATATTTATAAAATTCCTCCTCGGTTAACTTCAAATAAGCTTCAACTAAGGGGTGATTGGATGAAACAAACTGGCTCAAATTCCTGAACCTAGGTGTTTCTTCAACATTCGTGTCAGCTTCCATATTGTGATTATTGTAAATCAACTTAAGCATAACATTCCTACAAAATAACTTTAAATCTACAATAGTATCAGTCAATCTACTTCGACTTCTGGGGATAAAGCTCAACCCTTTACAACAACCTATACTCATCTTGTGATAATACATGTCTAGATAGATTACAGACTAGTGTTTGCTGGTATTCATCCACATCTTTTTGATGGTTTGATGTGGAACAACCTCCCCTGAATACTTCCTTTTCTGCCGACCTCGGCTCATAGAGCGCGTCCTCTTCGGCCCCTTGTCCATACGGACAGGAAGGGGAAAAGAAATATCAGCGCCTATATTGAGGCATGGCTCAACTAACTTATTCAAACACTTGGGTCTAACTGCTTGTTCTGATGTATGTGCCATAGAAGTGGGTTTGTCTTTTATTACTTGAACTGCTGGATGCAAGTTCATCTCAGACTCCTCACTAGATCCAGCATCTCGCACTACCTCTAGAGAATTCACATCTTTATCATTAACAGAGTCAGTGCGATTTGTTTCAATATTGATAGATCCATCACCTGATAACATGGTAGATCTTGTTGTCTTATTCCTACTATTAAGCATTACACTCTCTGTGCTAGCACCTTGTTGTATTATATAATCAATATCAGTGCTATTGCTCACACTCACATCGCTCAAAATAGGTTTAAACATTCTATTACTCTTATCTGCATTCCTAGATAGATTCACTTTAGTCCGTTCTCTGTTGTTAACAATATCAACCGTGTTCAGGTTAATACCTGTGTTGTCTGTCATAGTTTGTCCATATCTGGGTCACATGAAGACATGACCCAGCCTAAAGTCATTAGTGTCTCTGAAGATTTTATTCTTTTTCTGGTGAATTAACTTGCGTTCTAAAGCGGAAACACCATCCAAGAGATTCTCAAATAAGGGTTGCACGATTGAGTTCGATAACCCTTCAAAAATCAATTGTTTTCTTCTAATATTTTCAACCAGAATTAACTCTTCAGGTTGAAAAAAGTCTATAAGAAGCTGTAAATATTTACGGCTTATCTCAATGTTTAATTGCTGCCACTTCGCAATATTCACAGACACAACAAAAAGAAGCCTCCGCAGATAAAGCCCTGAATATGCCAAAATAAAACCAAATAATAAAATAAAAGTTGTTCAGGACACCATGGAGAAATTTTAATCACAAGCTTTCGCAATACAATAAGCTCTCATGAAAGATTATTGTATTGTAAAGGCTTGTGATTAAACCATTTCTGTGATGTCATGAATAGCTTTTGTTTTATTTATTTTACATTTGTTTACCAGGACTGTCCGACTAGGCTGATAGCGCATTTTCAGCAGAGGCCCTGCAAGAAAAGTTCCAGTACAATAAAAATAAATAACAGAGATGAATATTGAGTAACAGGAGTAACACTAAAGAGATATGCAGAGAAATAACATTAACAAACGTTCCCAAGGAGAGGAATAATATAAAACAATGTACAATGTACATTCCAAATACAATAACACATAAAACTAATACCCAATAAAATTGCTGATACCAAATAGTAGCCAGCTCTGACAATTCTTGTAAAAACAGGATTCAGCTGCAGGATAGTATTGTGAATACAAAAATAGCAGACAGATGTTGTAATTCTTGTGCAAACAAGGTTCTGTGCTACAGTTAATAATTATGATATTCCATGTGCAATACTGATAGTAGGATAAAGAGGGCATAGTGGGGTGAGAATGACATCAAGGAAGAGAAAGGAAATTGAAATGAGAGAAGCAGACCATTGTTTTATTGTAATATTAACAGACATGACACTCCTGCAATGACATTGCTTAAAGATCCTTTGAGAAACGTTTTGTTATACATTTCCTGCATTCTAGTGAAACAGTACAGCAGGGTTTTGTGAGCACATTTGCCTAAGAGGATGAACTAGAATGAGCAGGTTCCGTCATGAAGCACTGACTTTCTGGAAGTTGGCAATCTGAAAAGATGAAAAAAGAATGCACAAAATTGAAAACTTTTTTTTTTTTTGGTTTGCGGGTTCAAGCCTCCCTGCAACCACAATGTGTTGAGCAAGCTCCCCACACCCTCAGACTTATATATCCTAACTCCATGGTCGCTCCAACTTGAAGAAGGGCAAAATTTCAGCATTAGGCATGAGTGACATTCATCTTTTTTTTTTCCTGACTGCTACCGACACTAGAGAAATTTCACCTTGAGCATTTGTAGGGGATTTGGTATAAAGATCATTATATCTGCATGTAACGTCATGAAAGCTGAACAGGGAAAGGACATATTTCTTCTAGTTTGTATCCAGCCGCATTTCATACCATCATCTAGTGTCTATTTTTAGTTTTATTCAGTCAAGTAGCAAATTATGATTGGTATAGTATTTTAACATGTATTGTACAAGAAAACATAAAAAGAAAACTTTGGTGCATGCTAAGAAATAATCTGCCAAAGGCATATAGAGTAGCTTTCACTTTTAATAGATCCAAGGCTTTGCTTTTCAAGCAGAAAAATGAGACTAACTTGTAATAATATAGTTTTTGGCAGTGGTTTTAGTTTAACATCTAAAATCATATGGCTGACATTATTTTGGCCTTGCAGGTTATCTTTATGAGTCATCGCTAAAGACGTGAATATCTCTGTGCATGTGTGTTATGTGGGTGGGAGCTGCAAATGAATAGCAGAATCCATCTCCGCAGTGCAGGTTATTGTATATAATAACATGCTTAGTGCTGCAGAGAAGGTGTTCATCAGTACAAAAATTCAGTTGTTATTTGATAAATTAAAATAGCTGACAATGAAATTATCTCCCCCAGTAACTGTATTTGAAGAGAAAGAGTCATGCTGTTCTTTGATTTTAGGAATCTGTGTGAGGTGCCCTTTTCTGGTCCTTGAAATTTTGGAGCCAGCTCTGATGTATGTGGAACAGCTAGAAGCTGTATGCTCTGAGGTAACAATATTATTAACAAGTGACCATGTTCTTCTTTGGAACATAGCTGATGCAAAGATTACCTCCAGCATCCTTTGTCTACCGAACTGCCTTAATTTAATTATCAAGGCCCGCTAAGCCTTCAGTTCGCTTCAGTTTCATACTTTCTTCCAGACATTGTATTTAGCACAAAGAACAGTAGATGTCTATCAGAATCAACAACACCTCATGTTTCCTTACTACCTGATCCAAAACTGTCTATCTGTTGCTTATATAACCAGAATTTGCTGGTCACCGACTGAGTCACTCCACTAATGTCCATCTACTGCTTGTTTTCAGGGTGTAGATTTCATTTCATGAACAGTCCTGGTAATGACACACAAAGTGAAACTTCTAATAACACTGCTCAGGCAAATAATTAACAAATAGTTTGTGTTTTACTGGAAAAATCTATATTTCCTACACTGTAGTCCAGCAGGTAAAGTAAATTGCAAAGAAGAGAATATTCTAGACATGTACATATCTTAATATATTTTTAATAAAATGTTTATTGGCATTTCACAGCACTAAGTATAGACAACTTTGATGTTTTCTAGGTCAGGTATAATTTAAAACTACCGTGGTTTCTTACACAGTATGGTATGACCCAGAATGCTGTAGTTAATATCTAATCAAGGTGGCAGATGGCTTAGTATTATTTTGAGATTACGAAATTATTATTATATTATTATTTTGAGATAAGAGAAATGGTTTACATAGTGTCCTGAATACAAGTATTTATAACACGTTTTTATGGTATTGCATCTCAACAAACTCATATATCTGAAAGATTTTTTATGAAAATCATAGATCTGCTCCTGCTCCAACCCACGCTAGCATCCTACTTGCACGTCAATATCCCCTACCCCTGCTACTTCCACCACCCCTTTTCTCATCCCACCCCCATATCACAACCTTACTTGTTAATGTTATATTTCAGCTTCAATTTGTACCTAATTTTTCCAATTTGTATGCCCTTTTAGTCCCAACTCTACACTGCACCTCTCTCAGCTTCCTCCCCCTAATACCCCCAACATATGCTTTGCTTCCTCACCACTTTCTTATTCTGTCTTCCCTCATTCCTGAACACCAGCATCCTACTACCAGTGTTCTTTAGATAATCACTACTATCATCTTTTTTCCTTGAATAAATATTAACCTCTCTGCTCACTCTTTTCTCCCTTGGGAACTTTACTAGCTCTCCCTATAAAATAACTTGCTTATGAAATTTAATGTGCATCTTACTTTTACAGCCTATGCATTTCAACACAATGTACTATTTCTGTTTCTTTTTTTAATACATTGTAAATAGTAAAAAAAAAAAAAACTTGTAATATTATGACTCCGTAATTGTTTGTTTTAGTATTAAGACTTTCTTATTGTAATCCTATGTCTGTACATTGTTGCTATTTGGAGCTTTTCTCCCTGGGTCTCCTCTGAAAATGAGTATATCTGACCAAGTTGGAATTTCCCAGTAAACAAATGCCAGTTTGTCCCGGTCCCCTTCAATAAACACATCACACCGAATGACATTCGATGACCTTTATTAAAACTTCTATAACATAGCTTTGTTCACCAACTTTATTATTTACAACTGAACATAATATCATTGATTATAACACAGCATAAATATCTCTGTAAATCAGGGCAGCATACCTACTCACCCTGGCCCATAAGCAGCGTTCATACCTTGGCTCGTTTACTTTACTTATGAAGTGCCGTCCTTGTAATGCTAATCAGGGGAAACAGAAGAGGGCAAGCCTGTCCCTCCTCTCTGCCAACCAGCCTGACCAGGCTGTTCCAACATTGTTCAACCAACTACCTCCTATAATGGGAAGGCTTAAGCCAAACATCATTCGGTGTACCCATCATCTCTAAGCCCATAGAATCCTGCATACCATCCCTGAAACACCCTAATGAAACTAAATAAAATAGGATTACCCATGACTCCACTGTACAAAGAGAATAAATTCCTTTTAGACTGCTTCCTTCCAGCCACTAATCATGGCTCAGCCTGAATGGAATGACAAACTATAGCCACAACCATGTCAACTGTAGCATATAACCTTAGCCCACCAAACTACCCAGTTCTAGCTGTGCACTAACCTGATTACTGTAGGGAATAGTCTAACTCTAAAACATTAATGTCCTAACCCTAAATGGCAGAAAACCAGCACCCTTTGACCTAGCTCCTGAAAACTCACCTATGCTCAGCAATGAAGTACTCTACGTGCCCAGCCATAAACACCCCCAATTCACTCATTACCAAATGACAATCTGGAATAGAACCCAGGCCACCCCACTCAGAATCTCCTAGCAACCATCCAAACTAGAAACTCAAACTACTAACCATCCTTAAACACTGCTTGTCCCTGGCCTTTCCCCTCTTAGGTTCTCTTCCCCTATGTTACCTCTACCTGTAGTATGGAATTGAAACCTGGCTTACGGCTGTCATATCCTGCAACCTAGCTTCCCTTAAACCTTCTAGCTCCAGTGTAAGCAATGTGCCCAGTTTCTAAAAATTACCCCAACATAGTCACCTACCTGCCATGCTTCCTAAAGCCCTACCTACAAAACTCACCCAAACCACGAGTGAATGATCCTTGTGCTACTCTGTAAAAATTTAACCTGTTAGTGACATTAACACTACCTACTCAAGGAACAAGTTTGTCACCCCAAAGCTACCACCAGTTAGGAACAAACTCTGGCCTCTTGTCAAGCAAAAACATGTCATTGACCCTTCCCCCGAATATGATTTAACAAATGGAAGAGTAATTATAATCCCCCAAGGTTCCAACCTCCCGAAAGCAAGGGTTTAACTCGGCTGGCTTGCAAAGAAGAGAAATGTAGGTCTAAAATAAACCCATTTGAATCCAATAAGGTATGTCCCACATACTCACCACCTCCTGTCAAATCCTCAGTGTGCTCCATACAACCTGCCTTACCATAACTGAAACCATCCCCTTTCCTGTCTACCTTATGTTATCTGCCATAAGCCCACCCCAACTCTATTCGTCTGCCAAGGTCTAACCCAAGTAAATTAACCCACTGCCACCATGGTAAGCTATCAAGTAATTAACATCTATCCAAGCAACCTCTTAAACTAACCGACATGCAACTTCACTAATGCATAACTCCCCAAAACCAAATTTGAATGATAACCATGCCCCATCTATCTATCCCTTACCAAACTGTTATGAATGACCATAAATTCACCCCAGGAATTCCCATGCCACTCGATGGACAGAAAGAACCATATGTGGACAAACAGATTGGACTTAGCTAACCTTGCAACAAACAGTCCAACCATTGCCCTCATATTTTCTTAAGCTCCTAAGACTGTTGTGATTCTAGCCCACATGCCACCAAACTTTCCAAACTCAGCCCCAGCCCTGTAGGGTCTATACCGAATCAGCGAATGCTTAAAAAAGCGAACGCTGATTCATCAACCCTTTTTAAGCAAAAGCTTACAATCCCAAACACTCGGAACAGCGATTTTTTTCCAAGGGAAAAAAAATTGCTTTTCCACAAAAAAAAAAAAAGTTCTTAAAACAGTACCTCCCTACTTAAATATACCAACTCCGAAATTCCACCACAGTGGAGGAAATGGCAAACTCTTGATCCGGCCCAGCAATTTTTTCCCTGGGAAAAAAATTGCTTTTCCGGGTGTCCAGGATATTAAGCTTTCACTTACATAGGGTCAATGAATCAGCATTCACTTTTTTAAGCATCCGATGATTCAATATAGACCTGCCCTGTATTACCTTGACACAACCATACCACCCTCTGCAACCCCATTGTGTCCAACTCCAACTAACAAAATCCATACAAGAAGAATGCATCACCTTCCAAAGTCATGTCAAGAGGACACTGACCACTGCTCAGTCAACTCACACCCATCTCTGATGGCATTACGCACCAGACACGCCAATGGGACTTCATTGAGACAGCTTCCATCAACTTGAATCTGCTTCCTTCCGCTCAACTGATGCCCACTCAAATTCCATACCTCCTTGATCTGCAAAAGAAAAACAATTAATCACCTTGCCTTTACCAAATGACCATGTCTATATAGCAAACGTTATCACTATGACCGCCACCCCTTTAATATCTCTGCAAGTTATCTTACCAAATAAAAACTCTGCATGGAAAAACGCAGTTTGAATAAGGCATAAATAAACTAAATTCCATCCCATCTGCACCCTCAGGGCAGAATTGTCCACGCGTTGCAACTCCCAAGATAAACAAAATTGAGACAAAGGACCAACATAGAGACAACCTTAAGATGCTGCCTGTGCAAACCTAGGAATCCAATAGAACAGGCTTCCCACTAAGATGAAACCCCCGAAGAGCATGCAGCATATACCAGGAAACCCATCAAGAATATCATTTGGAAAGTCATGCAGTAGATGCATTGAACAATTAGTCCATGTATAAGCAGTAGTTACATTATATACATTGTAGGTACAACAGTTATATCGTAAGTGATCAGAAACAATACACATCCTGTAAATAATGCCATCTCAAACATAAATTTCTCAGAAAAGGGTACACTAGTATTTTACCTTATCTTTGGTACTATAAGTTACAAATATCCTGAAAACTGAAGTCTAAGCAATAATTGTAAGGGACAACTGTCATTCTATTTCTAAATACAAGCAAAATCCAAAACATACACAGCATTAAATGAGAGTGCCTTTTGCAGCATGGAATACAAATCCTGCAGTAAGTTCATGTTCATGGACTACTTGTCACAGCTACTCTAACTCAGTCTGTTACCTTACTACAAAAAGAGATGCCAAAAAAAAAAATAAAAAAAAAACTTCTTCTTGTATAATCAGTGTAAGTGTATGAGTCATATATCACAACCTTCAGGCAATGAAAATAGCTGCAAAGGCTCTTGAAATGTAGGCACATCAGGCCAAAACCCGGACACCTAAACAGCATGCAGTTTGAGTACCTAATGACAAATAACTCCTGCTATTTTAAGTAGGATTGTGGGAATCTACTCAGAAATACAAAAAAAAAAAAAAAATTGCAAGTGACAAAAGTTATAAGCATATTATGAAAAACACATTGTAAAATCTGAAGATTTTAATAAGATACTGCAAAAATCTGCCTTGCAAAGTCATTTATTCTTGCTTCTGAAAAGGGAGATGTCATCTTTCTTTAAATTATTGATTCTGCCAGTATGTTGGTCATGTAGTTTGGTTTCCTGTGAAATAAAGAGCTTTAAAATCACACCTGTTGAGTAGTGACATCAGGAAAGTCAAACCTGAAAAGAGGTACATGCCTCCAAAAATTGGCACATCGTGCAAAGGGGCAAATTAAGCATGCAAATGGGTACATGCCTCCAAAATAGGCACAAGGCACAGCTGAGAGGTCTGATGTGTGTATGACTTGGGGTAATAGATGACATAAATATTCTGTACTTTGTCTGGGCCAGCAAGGTTACTAACTATAGTTGGAGGTTTGACACTACTATTTTGTTCAGAACTTTAGAATTTTAGACTTGTGAAGTAATGTTATCTACAAACTCTAGCCTGATTTGTGCATTATGACCTCATATAAACATACTTGTATTTTAAAGCAGAAAGAATAAAATAAGTTGAAAATAAAGGCATTATTCCTTAAACAGCATTAAATCACATTCATTACTTAAGGAAAAACACTGTCCTGATGGCATGACTCAACTTGAAGGGTCCTTTGTCTTATGTCAGCCCCGTTATAATTAATATCTTAACAGTATTTAAACTTTCAAAGGGTTGAATTATTGTATCTTAATCCTCTTTTGTTTGTCAGGCTAATGTAAGTACTTTGATACTAGGATTTCCAAATCACCTGTTTCTTTGCCAGAATGACACATCACTCAATGGGAGCTCTACAAACCTAACTAGTGAAGGGACTGTGACATGTGTGACTTGCTGGTCTGCCTCTGGCTGTAACCGACACGATTCCTGCACATTTATGGTATGCCCACTCAACAGCTTTTAACCAGCTCTCGTTTTTTTTTTTTTTTTTCTGAAGACACATGAATCTTATTTTCTCCTGCTTACACAGAACTGCAGTAAGTTTAGGTTTATGGGACCAAATAATTTTTAGCAACAAATCCCAGTGAATCTCTCAGTTAGGTAGGAGGTCTGTGATTTTTTTATTTTTTTTATTTAAGAAACCAATCGCACTAGCCGCGTACACCAGCCTGCTGAGACCCAAGGGAAGTAACACAGTAGCCGCCGCCCACCAAAATAAGTTATCCAGCACAGTGCATCCCAGATTATGCTGTTGCACAACACGACTGTCTGGTTGGCTGAACCTTGCCTCCAATTTCTCCAAGCAAGAAAACAGAAGATACAACAAAAAAAATTCCATCCGCCGCAAGCATGGACCACACCAATACCCCAGGCAGGTCACACACAAATAGGCCCATGCCCGAGAAAAGAAATTTGTGGCTCTCCTAAGCTCCGGAACAAAAAGACCAAGGCACGAGCATGGGACAAAGCTGACTAGGATCTCACGGACCCAGAACCAGCTCCTGCTAACTAAAGAAAACCTACCCTCGAAAGAGATACTACCACAACCACCAATGACCGCTGCCTACCTGTCATGACTCGTGAATAGAAATGGCCATTTTGACAGCCCGCACTGACCAAATGCTTGCCCACACAATAGATGCTATATGCAGCCCCCCCTGCAAGACAATGAACCCAAATGAAAGCCACCAGAAGCCACCACTACCAAGCCTCCAAAAGGCACAAAGCCCTCATGGCAGCCAAAAAACCCCCACCAAACCAGGCATGTCTATATGTCAGCTTTCAGTGATTTCTCCTGTTCACCTGGTGAATCTGGGCATACTGGAGCAATGCAGCAATTGCCTCCTGTATACAGACAACCTTCTCCTCCTACCACCCAATGCTACAACCTGCGAGAGATGCACTTACATAGCCAAACTGGAAGCAAAGCTCTCTCCACCCAAGATTGTGCTAGCCAGTCAAGAAGAGAAGGTTAACACCTGCACTACACCTCAATCAACACATAGCCCTTCTAAACCCACACCACCAACACCCACACATAGCAACACTAAACCCACATATGTGGAGGCCCTTAACATTAACCTGCCCAAGCAACAAGGACCTCCGAAGCTGAAACGCAAACAAACACCAATCACAACCAAAGTGTCACATAGCTCACAACACCAGTGTGCCACCCAACAACATCCCCTAAGGCAAGACAACATACCCAACACTTTAGTTATAGGTGACTCTATAGTCAGGCACACTGATGTCCCACTCACCAGGCTGAACAAGGAGAAAATTACAGCCTGTCGGGTGCCAGGACCCGCCACATAACACATGCACTCAAGTCACTCCACAACAAGTATAAATATGACTCTGTAATTGTCCATGTTGATGTGAATGACTTGAGATGTACCTCCCTGGACTACATGAAAAGAGACATGGAAGAGCTCTCAGATCATGTGACCAAGGCAAGTATGACCCTAGCCCTGAGTAGCATCCAGCCTTCGCCCAGAATGATACCACAGTATAAGGACAAAATGATTGATTTCAGCAATTGGCTAAGCTTCTGGTGTCATTCAAAGAGGATCCAGTATCTGTCTGCCTGGGACGACATGACCGACAGACCATGATGCTTTGCCAGAGATGGTCTGCACCTGTTGCACCTGGGATTCAGCTTATTGATTAAGGATCTTGCCACCCTGATAGTGCCTTTTTTAGGCAAAGTTCAAAGGACAAAACCATCACCGTAAAAGGGTAGAAGCATACAAAATCCAAAGGTAATGCTACTTGATGCTAGAAGTCTAAACCTCAAATTCACTCTCTCGAGGCAATCCTAATAATGGAGAACATCGATATCTGTGCAGTAACTGAGACCCAGTTCAAGACCCAAGAGAGCACCCCTGCAATACCAGGCTACAACTTTTACCACACTTTTCGGCCATCAAACCAGGACCAAAACACTAAAGGTGGAGGAGTGTCCATATTCAGCAAGGATATTCACAACACCAGGCTAGTTGCCCCACACAATGCATCTGAAATTCTCCAGGTGCAACTAACACTAGGTAAGACTGCAATCCAAATTGTAGCTTGCTACAGATCCCCCACCATGCCCCAAGATTCTCACTACACCTTTTTAAACATACTAGAAAATATTAAGATACAACAAAACACCCTAATATTGGGTGATTTCAACTACCCTGCCATTAACTGGGAAAACTACTCATGTACCAACACCTTTGCCAAACGGTTCTTGGAATTCATAAATTCCAGTGCCCTGGATCAACTAATCCTTAGTCCCACCAGGGGCTCCAATATCCTAGACCTGGTGATTACTAACATGGGAAATTGATGCTCCACACCTATGTTCACCCACTCGTTGGTCAGGTCTGAGCATAAGCTAATCACCCTTGACATCCACATCCCACCCCCCAGTAAGGAAACCTCCATAAAAACTTCTCCAGAGCCAACTTCATGCTACTCAAGTCAAAAGTGACAAACTTCATAATACTTATGCAGATGGGAACTGAAAGTTCGACTGCTGAATCCTACACTAAGGCACTGTACGAGCACATCTGCTCATGCATGAATTATGCCATCCTCAGTAGAACAAAGACGCTCTCCTCCAAAAAAAAAGGAAGCCAATCTGGTGGTCCCTTGCCATAAACAAACTTTACAACAAAAGGAAGAAACTGTTGCAGAAAAGAGGAAAATCCCAGGATGCAAAAAACTCCCTTAGCAGCCTCAGTAAGAAGCTGAGATCCCTCATAAAATCCTCCAAAGCTAGTTACGAAAAAAAACTTGCCAAAGATTCCAAAGACATCCACAAGGCATTCTATAGGTATGGCAAGAATCTAAATGGCAATGCTCAGATCTGCTCTGAGCTACAACAGAATGTCATTAAATATATTGATCCCAAGGATATTGCCAGTATCCTGGCAGATCTATTCAGTGCAAACTTCAACCCCCTCTCACCCCCTAAAGGGCCCATCTCAATATCAAAAGATTGCCAAATTCTGGTAATAACAACCACACAGGTAAAAAAACACACTCTCCAAAGCTAAGAATACAGCATCCATGGGACCAGATGGCATCCCAGGCTGTGTACTACATAAACTACAAAATGAACTGGCACCTCACCTAAGTGTCATGTTTAATCATAGCCTCATCTCAGGTTTCGTGCCCACTAAGTGGCGCAAAGCTAAAGTTATCCCACTCCACAAGGGGGGATCTACCTTGGATCCCGGGAACTACCACCCCATCAGTCTGATGAGCCTGATCTGCAAGGACATGGAATGTATTAACATGGAACTTATAAACGAAGACATTGGCAACTTTCACACTGGCCCCATGCAGTTTGGGTTCGTGAAGGACCAATCTTGTCTCCTGAACTTGATTGACTTCTTTGAATCAGTTTTCAGAGCCGTGGGCAAGGGTAAGGTGGTTCACACAGCCTATCTGGACCTCACCAAGGCCTTCGACACCATCCCCCACTCTGGAATCATAGATAAACTTACTAATCTGGGCATTAGTCCCTACGTCACTCGATGGGTTGCCAACTGGCTTACTGGACAGAAACCACACTGTAAAAGTTGCCGACTCCAAATCCAGTGCCAGACAAATGGAGTACCTCAGGGTTCAGTCCTGGGACCACTCTTGTTTGCCATCTACTTTTCTGAAGTACAGGCCAACACAAAGGGACTCTGGCTAACAAAGTTCGCAGATGACTGCAAACTGGGAGCCATTATTGAATCCCCAAATGATGTGATACTCTACAAAAGGGCCTTACAATGCCAAGAAATGTGTAGTTATCCCCCTTTGGGAAAAAATGTGTACCCATGAATTACCACATAGGTGGCAGTACACTAAACACAGAAAGTGTGATAAGAGACTTAGGGACACAGGTGGACAGTGGTCTCACCTTCAATAACCACATCGCCACAACAGTTAGGAAAACTTTCTATGTGGCACACCTCATCACTAAGGACTTTTCATCCAGAAAAAAGGAGGTCATTGTCCCACTGTTACTCATCCCTCATTAGACCCATTATAGAATACAACACCCCATTTGGTATGTACTTCTCAAAACATCTGCAACAACTGGAAAGGCCGCAGAAATACCTCACTAAAAGAATTAAAGGCCTAAAGCAGATGCCCTTTGCTGACTGTCTAAAAAAATTCTACCTATACTCTTTCGCATATCGTCTACTCAGAGGCAAACTCTGCTTAACATACAAGACCATGTCATACCCAGAGCTGTTGGACATACTACACACAAAGAAATCCCAATTCCTCAGAAAGACACGCTCCAGGGATCTAAACCTTGTCATCACAATAAACAAAACATGCTGGAGGGATAGGTTCTTGACACAGAGACTCCCCAGACTCTGGAATAGACTGCCCATACATGTCAAGCAGAGCCTCTTTGGCCATCTTCAAAAGGAACCTTGATGATTGGATGGGAGATCGAAAGTTCACTCCGGGGATCACGTCAGTCGCCCTGCTAGACAGGGGTCCAGGGAAGTAAATACTGTGGGCAGAAATAGCCAGGGAATCGTTATGGCTAGACTTGTATAGGCCCTAGGGCTGATAGCCTAGTGCCAACCTATGAACTTATTAAAACGAATAACTAGACCACCACCAACCCAATATAACCCATCAAGCACCCAACCCGTGAACATACCATGGAGAAAACCTCAGACTGAAACATGGAGAGAAGTTAACACCCAAGGCTAGAGAGGAGAAAAGAAGGAAAACAAAACATTAACAAAATGCACTCACCCAGTACCACCATGCCCCTTCTTACCCAAGGCCTAGCTGTCTTCCAAACTACCTACAGGTCATCTCGGACGTAACCTCGCGTTAACAAGTTCACACCAAATGTGATTGCTTACCCAGCTACACTTGTCCTCTTAAGCCCCTACCTACCCATATCTCATTTCATCCCAGTCCTCCTTGCCTCCAGTTAACCCTTTCACTTCCCCAACTCACTTAACACCCACTAACACCCATCTAATCCCTCATGAAGATGTCCCAGGACAACTTGGTTTGTTGCCAAACCTCATAAAAAAATCTGTATCTTCACTATATGGACTAAAGCATTTCCAAAAATACTGGTGTTAAAGTCTAATACAGTATTTCATGGATTATTCAAAACTTATGAAAGAGAGAAATGTACAACTCTCCTGCAGTCACTTAGATGCACACATATACACATACATACAAAACATGCTGAAAGACAGAGGCAGAGACAGACAAACATAAAACTTGGAAAGCATGTCATGCAAACATGTAATACGTGTGTGCTTGTTAATTTCTCAAGATATCTTGGGTTTCTAATACCGTGACAGGAATGGACCCTACTCCTAAGTCAACGCACAAGTCAAGGCACAATTAAAGGTCATGGCATTATTATTGCTTCAGTCATTAATGTTTGCCAGGTGGGCTCTTCTGAACATTTGAATGTATCCAGGTTTGCCAACTTCTGAATTTCATGCAGCCTTAATTTTATCTCTCCATACTGAAGCATGTTTAAAATGTATTTATTAGCCCTGTTGCTCCTATTACTATTGGAATTATCTGTGATGTTAGTATCCCATATGGCTGTAGTTTTTGCATGCTATGTTCAGACATTTTTTACCGCGTTTATGTCAGTACATAGGACACTATAATTGCTAGATATAGCAATTTCAGCGACTAAATGTTACTTTAGTCTTTTCCTGTTTGACTAGTATATCTGGTGTTCTTGCTTCTTATTTCTTAACTGTTGATATTTGGTGACCTTGACTTCCTCATTAACAGCAATTCTTTGTGTTTCATGTTTCCTCAGATATGCATATTTTGCACAATTACCAGTGCAACAGACTTGCCATGCTGTTGTGCCTTTCAGTATACAGTCCCTGAGCCGTAATATTGCGGAGCACAACATGAACATAAGGTGTTTCGAGGCCTGTACTACAGAACCCTAATCGGTCTACTTCTGCTTTGTACACCAACACGTGCTTAGGCCACGGTCTTCAGTTTGTTACTATGCTTCTGCCTTTTCATTTAGATTCAGCTCTCCTTAACTTATTCATTAGTCAAATCTTGATCAACAACTGGTTGTTCCAGGAAGTCTCTGTACTTGTCACTGTAATTATCAGCTTTCCAGTTTTCTTTCATTTTTTCCTGATCTTTCTTTTCTTTTTTTTTTTTTTTTTTTTTCTTTAGCACTTTGTCGCCATCTGATTTTAGTCTACTTCTGGTTTGATTTGCATTACTACTCATTCCAAATTTGAACAGCAATGTAAATTTAAACATGTTTTCTTCATAATTTAGAACTTTTTCTATGTTTGGCTCTGATGATGTCAACAAATGTGTATGCAATCTCATGATTACATACCTATTCATATGGTTACTTGTGAGAGAAGGCCCATACCACCTTCAGACTGTGGAATCTTTTTATATACTGCTTTAAAAGAATGAACCATGTTTCTTGTCCAACAAGTCCAGTGCGTTTTTTTTTTTTTTTTGGGGGGGGGGGGGGGATCATTTGCACCAAAGATGTAAGTTAGAACAAAAACAAACTAATTTACACCTTAAAATGTATTGCTAGATGTGAAGGTAATTTTAACTTTTAGCTTTAGTCTTTTAAGGTTGTTCCTTACTAAGCTTTGTTCTCATTTATTTGTTGTTATTGGTCCTTCATCTATTCCCAGGTATTTATGCAACTTATTTTATATCACACCCTTGTCCCAAGCTTGATATTTTGGGGCTGCTTCAGGTTTTTAGTTTTTTTCCGGTCAATTTTGCTTTTTCACATTCATCAAGACCAAATGCCATTATTATATCATTTCAGAATGTCTTAACCATTTGTAATCATGCTTTCAGCTGCCTGTCTACTAAGGTGAACTTTATTTTACCCAGGAAAAGAACAAATGAGGTGTCATTGGGAGTTTAATTGTAACCATAGCCTGCTTTGCTAAGTAAACATGGGCAAAGGGTAAGAACGGTAAGAATCATTCTATAATATCCCACTTTGACTTTTTATCCTGAGGTAATAATTTACCTTTATCCATGAATCTGTTCTAAAGAGGTTCGCTACTGTTCCATAGTAACTCTTATGTAAGTGATTAATGCAGGATGTATCTTATGCATCTGTATGTATTAATAAAAAAATTAATGTATAATCCACAAATGTAAGATGCTGTAAAAATGCTTTTTTGTAATCTCTCCACACCATACTTATGTGCTAACCATTGTGTCGTACATTTTTTTTAATCGTTTTTTTTTTCTGTTGCCATAATTAGATTTTTTTTTTTTGTAAGCAGCAATAAACACCATCTTATATACTGTCAGAAATCACGTTATTGGTGTATAGTTCTTAGAATGGCTTTCAGGTTTACTCTTTTTCATGAATGGTATGTTTTTTTTTCCTGTTATTAACCAGGTTGGCATCTGTTTGTGATGTGCATATACATTTTTACTCCAGACTAAATGTTTGTGCAGAGATGTTAATATCGCAAATACTGAAAAGATGTATGCCATTTTGTGTGAGTCCGTTTCTTTGTGTTTGAGGGTATGCATATATGTGTGTGTGTGTGTGTGTGTGTGCATAAATATATCTTTAAATGTGTGTGTGCATATATATATATATATATATATATATATATATATATATATATATATACACCTACATATATACACACACACACACACACACACATCGTCGTGGAGGCGGACACCCCAGCACAATAGTGTTGTTATTAAGAAGCATGATGGGCAGATCCAGATGAGTTTTAGGTTCAGTACTTTGGACTATACACTTTACATGTGGAGCTTGCATAAGATTACTCAAATAACATAGCTGCTACAGTCTTTCAATGCTCAACACCTCTTTGGGTATACCCAAGGGCTCAGGTGATAGGGAATGAAACCTTTGAAGCTGAAAGCAAGAAAGACTGTCAGCTATCTAGAATGGCCCAGAGCATGCCTGGCTGAAAAACTGAAACCAATCAGCAAGCTCTGCAAAATTAACTTTCTGAAAATCAATAGAACCAAAATGGGCCTAGCTGTTTTTCTAGCCAAAACATGAATAACCACCCTGTTTTCTTAATGGAATATCACCTTTATCTTACATAATCGCTCCTTCCAAATGACTGATGTAGCTCAAATGGGCATATGTTTCACAAATGCCACATCTTTGCTCTCTTCATCTGGCCAAACTGCCAGCCAACCTGCCATGAACCACTGGCCATCAAAGTAAGCCCCCATGTCTCGGACCCCTATTGCATCCATAAACAATTGTAACTCACCATCCGTTGACCACTTTTGCTTCCAGAAAGACAGACCACTGAAACTGGAAATAACACTGACTGTAAGCTGAAATCCTCTTTAACCAAATAACTCTAACCCAGTGATGTTTACGCTTGCCACCTCTAAGCACAGAAAGTACAGAACGTTCTACCTGGTCTTATAGGCATGCAAGTGAAATTTATCAAGCCAAACAATTGCATAACCTTCTTAATTCTAAGTTTCTTTTTTACGGTGACTTTCATCTTGTCCCTCAACTTTGATAAATGTTTCTGTGGCAAATAAAATGTGCCGATTTTTGACATCCACTGTGACCCCCCCCCCCAAAAAAAAATGTAACACCTTACTCGGGACCACAAGTTTATAATGAGCTTGTATTTGGATTTTGCCTTTTCTATTTGCTGTTCTTGATATTCATTATTTTGGATGTTCAACCTCTGATATAATCATATTCAGTATATATAAGTTGACTTGTCATTTGCCAACAAAAAAAAACATTGCTCTCAAAAGATCGACTTTACAATGTGGATGCTGTAGAACATAACTTTGGGATATGGAAATAAATAAAAAAATAAAATAAAAAAAAATCAGTGTTTTGTGCACACGTATACACACACACACACAAACAAACATCCTCCCACCCACACACATACACCCCATGCAATGTATGTGTAAGACTTCAGATGCATACTATGTACTCTGTCAGCGTTACATTAAAATGCAGCTTGGGGGGGGGGGGTGCTGCATCCTGAGTGTGCAATCATTAGGACTGGACATTAAATGAGGCCCCATCAGCCTAATTTGGTGATAGATCACGTGGATGTAAAAGATCCCATGGCACCTATCAAAAAGAGTTGGAGATGTTTTGCGATACCCTGGCCAAATTTCCCCTAGTAGTATAAATACCACCTTGTGTCTGTCCTAAAGCACCTCACAAAACAATACCTGGTCTACTTTAAAATAAACAAGGATATAAACAAAGGAAAAATGGCTAAAAACTAGTAGGCTAGTGTGACTAACTTGATCAACAAAGGATAAATAAAATAAATATCTCATTGTTTTGACTACTTAACCATTTTCACTAACATAGTAACTTGATTAAGTTATTAAAGTGTTTTTAGGTTATTTTTGGAGGGATTTACTTAGAACCGCAACTAAACTTACATGCAACACAAATGGTGCTTCATTTATACTTAGAGAGTAGGTATGGTGATCAAAGTATGACTCATCGCTGCTTCCTTTTCACTAAAGGATTGATGGCAATAATGTTTGTTAGATTTCTGCAAAACAGTTAATTCCCTCATGTTATGTATTTATTTCTGTATTTTGTTATCTAGGTGGAATTCCATTTTTAGTGGCATTCCAAGAGTACATTCGTTTTAGGTGACTTACTCAGAGTCTGGGCCTGCAAATGGAGGTGGGTGGAATCAAACTTAACTCTACAAGAAAAAGTACTTTACAGTTTATAGCTGTAGTCCTCTGAACTAGACTACAACAGCTTGTCTAACATCTGGGGCAGTTTTCTAGAAAAACTGTAGTCTAATAATGTACTTGATAAAATGTATTCAGAAACTTAAATCCCTTTACAAAAATATATCACCTATACATATATATATATATATATATATATATATATATATATATATATATATATAGGAGGGATATGTTTCACTATGATTGGGTTGACTGTTGCTGTAGGGGATTTTGTAGAGCAGGTTTATTTGAAATGCTTCTGTAGTTTATACATGCTTGATGGATGTTGAGCATAGTTACTTATGAAGAAGAGTATGAATTATTTGTGGTTTGAGTGCTGTTGTGTTAGTATGAAGTGCTTTGTTAGAGTGTGATGGTTGTTAGTGTTATGTGGAAGGTTGAATGAGGTGTGTGTACTTCAAGATAGGCAGGGTCATCAGTCTGAAATGTTTGTATGTACATGAAAAGATAAACCATGGGTTCAAAACATCTCAATACAACACATATAATAGTTTCAATACAACCACAAACCTTTTGAGCCACATGGACTCTTTTTTTAATGCAGAACAAAGACAATTAGTCATCATCTTCTTTCGGCTGTTCCCGTTAGGGATCACCACAGCGGATCATCTGTTTCCATTTCTTCCTGTCCTCTGCATCTTGCTCTGTCACACCAACCGCCTGCATGTCCTCTCTCACCACATCCATAAACCTTATCTTGGGCCTTCCTCTTTTCCTCTTACCTGGCAGCTCCATCCTTAGCATCTTTTTCCCAATATACCCAGCATCCCTCCTCAGCACATGTCCAAACCAATGCAATCTCGCCTTGCTTGCTTTGTCTCCAAACTGTCCAACCTGAGCTGACCCTCTAATATACTGATTCCTAATCCTGTCCATCCTAGTCACACCCAGTGCAAATCTTAACATCTTTAACTCTGCCACATCCAGCTCTGACTCCTGCCTTTTTGTCAATGCCACCATCTCCAACCCATATAACTTAGCTGGTCTCACTACCCTCTTGTAGACCTTCTCTTTCACTCTTACTGGTTCCCGTCTGTCACAAATCACTCCTGACACTATTCTCCACCCATTCCACCCTGCCTGTACTGTCTTCTTCACCTCTCTTCCACACTCACCATTACTATGAACTGTTGATCCAAGTACTTAAACTCATTCACCTTCGCCACCTCTACTCCCTGCATCCTCACCATTCCTCTGTCCTCCCTCTCATTCACACACATATATTCTGTTTTAGCCCTGCTGACCTTCATTCCTCTCCTCTCTAAAGCATATCTCCACCTCTCCAGGGTCTCCTCAACCTGGTCACTACTCTCACTACATATCACAATGTCATCTGCAAACATCATAGTCCACGGGGCCTCCTGTCTGATCTCATCTGTCAACCTGTCCATCACCACTGCAAATAATAAAGGGCTCAGAGCTGATCCTTGATGTAATCCCACCTCCACCTTAAACGTATCTGTCACTCCCACCACAGTCCTCACCAATGTCATACTACCCTTGTACATATCCTGTACCACTTTTACATACTTCTCTGCCACTCCTGACTTCCTCATACAATACCACAACTCCTCTCTAGGCACCCTGTCATATGCTTTCTCTAAGTCAACAAAGACACAATGCAACTCCTTCTGACCTTCTCTGTATTTCTCCAACAACACTCTCAGAGCAAATATTGCATCTGTAGTGCTCTTTCCTGGCATGAAACCATACTGCTGATCACTAATCATCACCTCCCTTCTTAACCTAGCTTCTACTACTCTTTCCCATAACTTCAAACTGTGACTGATCAACTTTATCCCTCTGTAGGTACTGCAGCTTATTCTTAAAGATAGGTACCAAAACACTTTTTCTTCACTCCTCAGGCATCCTCTGACTTTCCAAAATTTCATTAAACAATCTGGTTAAAAATTCCACTGCCATTTCACCTAAGCACCTCCATGCTTCCACTGGTATGTCATCTGGGCCAACAGCCTTTCCATTCTTCATCCTCTTCATAGCTGTCCTTACTTCCTCCTTGCTAATCTGTTTCACTTCCAGATTCACTATCCTCACATTATCCAACCTTCTTTCTCTCTCATTCTCTTCATTCATCAGCCCTTCGAAGTACTCTTTCCATCTACTTAACACACTCTCCTCACTTGTGAGTACGTTTCTCTCACTATCCTTTATCACCCTTACCTGCTGCACATCTTTCCCAGCTCTGTCCCTCTGTCTAGCCAATCAGTACAGGACAGGTCCTTTTCTCCCTCTTTAGTGTCCAATCTGTCATACAACTCTCCATATGCCTTATCCTTAGCCTTCGTCACCTCTCTCTTTGCCATGCGTCTCATCAACTTATACTCATGTCTACTTTCTTCATCTCTTTGACAATCCCACTTCTTCTTCGCCAGCCTCTTCCTCTGTATACTCTCCTGTACTTCCTCATTCCACCACCAGGTCTTCTTGTCCTCCTTCCTCTGTCCAGATGTCACACCAAGCACCTTTCTAGTAGTCTCCCTTACTAGCTCTGCTGTAGTTACCCAGCTATTCGGTAACTCTTCACTGCCTGTCTCAACTTTTCCCTGAACTCCACCTCACAATCACCCTTTTTTAACTTCCACCATTTAATCCTTGGCACTGCTTTCACACTCTTCCTCCTCCTCTTCTTGATCACCAACGTCATCCTACAGACCACCATTCTATGCTGCTTAACTACACTTTCCCCTGTCACCACTTTATTCTCTAAATACTCAATATATGTACATGCATACAAAACTAGCAAGCATATCAACACGCAGTGACATTGTATAATTAATTGCATATTCCAAGTAAAGCATCTAGCTTAAAGCACCAACATTAAATATCATCATTAAAAAGTAGATATATCTTTCAAAAAATGTTTGTCTAATGTATTTATGTATGCTCTGGATATGTTTTAGTATGGTGTCAATTTATTAAGATTTGTATACAGTGGGGTGTAAGGATTTAGTCCTTTCCCCCCCAAGCAGTGCATTCTGAGAGTTAGCACACACAAAGTAGTATGTGATTTGGGGTGAAGGTTAGTACATATAAAGTAATATGTGCGTTGGGGTGAAGTTTAGTACATATAAAGTTGTATGTGAGTTGGGGTGAAGTTAGTGCACCTAAAGTTGTATGTGAGTTGGGGTGAAGGTTAGTACACATAAAGCAGTATGTGAGTTGGGGTGAAGGTTAGTATGTGAACTAGGGTGAAGCCTATCATGTTGGAGTTGTTGGGTGGCTTCCCTCCCTGCAAAAATACTGTTTTTGTTATCAGGATGTGGTATGTTTTATGGGTGGGATGGTTTGGTTTTCAACTGAATCTGGATGCCCCTTGACTTTGGTAATTCATTACAGATCCTGTATATGTGTGCATGTATACAAGCATACATATATCTATCTGTTTAGATAGACAGAGAAATAGATGGATAGATGCATGAGTGTACGTATATCTTAGTGAAAAAATGTGCATAGCTCAGGTAGAGGGAAAAAAATACATTATTCTTTCATTTATTTAAAAAAAAATATTACTTAAAGCCAACTAATCCAGAGATTATTTTAAAAACTTAGGAACAGGGGCTAAAGTTCACACTAAAAATGACAGACTTACATTAAGACACACAAGGCATTTTATATACTGGTAAGTCTGAATAACATACTTGTCTGTATCCAACTGTACTTCATAACTATGCACACAAAACAGTATTGTTTTCAGGACAGTAGTTGTGAGGCTGTGAGTTATATTAGAGACTAAGTTGCCACTGGAATGGAATATAACTTTTTCTCACTAGATAGGAGGAAGTACAAGTCTGGACTGACAGCTTTTTTGGTTGGTAATAGTTTGTCTTGACCATAAATCTTTTGTAAAACAGGTAACTAAAGGTAGCAGTAAAAGGCATGGCTTTCACTGCACTTAAGCAAGGTAGAGAATTCTATAGGAAAATAACCGGCTACTGTTTCAGAGATGGCTGCACTCTAGCACTACAGTTATCTCTTGTTAGTACATACCAAGAAGGTGGCAGGTGCTCAGCATGTCTACAACTGAATATATAACATAATTAGCTACTAGTATGAAACTGAGACAGCTACAATATGTGGCAAAGTTACGTGTATAGACTGCATTAGAATTTAGTTGGAGAGATACAACATCAGTGTGCTTACTGTGCCCAGTGCAACCATAGTAGACATAAAACAATGTTCCAATATATGTCCATGTAAGCTTTTGTACACATACACATGACACAATCATGTGCACACAGACAGATAATCATGCATACACACACACACACACACACACACACACACACACACACACACGCACACACATGCACACACACATGCACACACACACATACACACACACACACACACACACACACACACACACACACACACACACACACTCTGTAAACTGTACTTGTGTATGTTGACTATTGCCATACGGGCTACACATATGACAGCTGAAAGGTTTATGATTCTGTATCCACTATGGTTCATTCATTGTCCTTGCCTCATCTGGCTTATAGTGTGTATTCTAACTTTGATCCCTAACACATTTCTGAGCTTTTCAAATAATTATGTTAAAATTAAGTCGGATAGTGTCGCCATTATTTTGATACTGTAGTATTACTTAACTGCACAGCACTAATTTGAATTCTGTCGTGTACAGCTATGTTTTTCCGTTCTGCTTTTGACTACACTGCTTGTTGTACAAATGAGCCAGAATTACTAGAGTGTCAGGAGTAGTAGGTACTAGTTATCAGAAATTAATATTTTTTTATTTTGTTTACACTGATCTCTCCTTGGCTATCAGTCCTCCTTCCCACTGCTCAGCTGGACCATTTATTCACTTGGGCAATAGCCCTTCAGCATATTCATCCCCTTGAAGGTGAGAACGGAACCAGTTTGGGAGTTGTACTATCTATGATTTGTGGGTTTCTTTAAGGCCCTGTATCCCCTCCAAATGAGTGAAACATCCAATCAGTTGATTTATAACAGGCTGCAATAATGTATGTGTATAAGTTGTACCCCTAAACATGCATGTAATCAAGGGTGTTTGTCCCTGTTGTAGACAACACCTCAGTGTGATCCCCAGTTTGTAACAGTGATTCTGCTGTGGAGACTATGTCAAGGAATGCCAGTTCAGCTACATCACCCCCCCCCCCCACACACACACACACACACACACACACGCACTCTTGTAGGTGCCTGGGTCACTATTCAACTCAGATGACCTGTGTGTGTGTGTGTGTGTTGCTTACATTTAATAAAATGAGGGGATAATACCATTAGAAATGCATTGCTTACTTTGTCTGTATAATTTTCTAAGGAATAGAAAGCAATTATATAATTATACAGTGTCTACAGAAACTGCTCCTTAGACAGACTAAATGATGTGACAACAGATCATTTTGAATGTAGTCTAATATTTTCATCCAAAGTCTTGATAGAGTGTTGTCTGTTGCCTTCACTAGTTATGAAAACTAAATATACATGCAGCTGAAGCATTCAGAAGCAGAGCTTTGTTAAAAGACACAAAGGTATTTGTCTGTGTGTGTGTGTGTGTGTGTGTGTGTGTGTGTGTGTGTGTGTGTGTGTGTGTGTGTGTGTGTGTGTGTGTGCGTGCTTGTGTGTGTGTGTGTGTGTGCACGTGTATGTTTTCTTATAAAGTAAGAAAAATTACTTTTCTGTAATTTAGGGAATTTTTTTTCATTATGTTACTTATTTTCCAGCTATTCAGTTAAACTTTACTATATGAGCATTTTTATTTCTTTAATATACTGTTTTGGCATATGACCCTTAAGAACTTCTTTTACTTCCTAGTTCTTAGTAACATTGCTTTTCTAAAATGTGACTTTATAATGGTATATTGATGTTGCATCTCAGATTGCAGATCAACAGAAACGCCGTACCTCCAGCGGTATAAATATCATTGATTCTCACAGGATTAGGAAGGCACTGAGATTTGTTTAAGGTTATTTCTTCCTGGAAAGCCTTCCATTTAAGATAGTAAGAGTTATAAATTCTCTAATCTGCGGGCTTTTGGTAAAATAGGTTATCTGGTTAAAATGACTTTATAAATGATAACCATTACCTTCCAATACTTATTTTCCCGCTCATAACAGAATATCTAATGCTTTAGCACCTGAAGCAAACCCTGTAAATGTTCTGAGTATAAAACATTTTTTTTTCTTTTGGAAGAAAAAATAATGACAAACCTCCCTCAACTTTGTTCACATTTTTCTTTTCAGTGGCAGAAGGTACCAAATCACTTTTAGTATGAGATGATATAGTTAACACAGCTTTCTGTGCCCAATAATCTCTCCCCTACAATAAAATTACATATTAATTTTAGCCTTGATAATATAAAGAACAAATAACTTCTGGTGCCAGTGTTTAGTAATAACTGTATCTGCAGTTCTGCAACATCGCCAACCTGCCCTAATCTCAGCACAGATGTTAACTGGTTGATCTTTCAGAAACTTTTAATTATGTTTACATGAATCTCTCTTAAGAGTTAAATTTTAATTCATCATTATTTTGATATAAATGTATTTTTTCGGACAGTTTTCATTATGTAAATCAATTTAGCATTTGACAAGCCAGAAACGGTTCATTAAAATGTTTAATTCCTTCGGCATATGCAAAGTTGTTAAAGTTAATATCATTAACTTAGTGGGAATGTAAGGTAAAAATGCATTAACTAGTTTCCTAATGCATTGTTGTAGCTGACGTTTGATCTTTCAATAACGCCTTATACATATTCAACACTTCAGTAACGGGTGATGTGACTGATCTGTATTTATCAAGTAAAAAAGCATAACTCACTACTCAAATAGTCCCTGGTGATTTGCAGTTTGCTAGTAAGATCTAGAGGTTATGTTATGCTCATGAAACAGGAACATTTGACAGTGTAACACAGAGATCATTCCTTTTGTAGGACATCCTAGGCCTGCTGTGCTCATGAGCGCCTAATGATCTTATTTTGCCATGCAGAACTGATATCTACACTGCAGTCTACTCCTAAGAAAGCACAATTAACAGACTAGTTCTCCATCTTGCGTTACTAATCTTTATCATAATCATAGAAAGAAACATATAATAATCTAAAAGTGTCACTCTTTCATTCATTACTTCTTTCCATGCTAGACTTTTTTCATTACTTCATCTTTCATTGACCTTTAAAAAATGGGCTTCTAGAATAAGAAACCACAACTGAGATACTCACTCAATATTCCACAGGGTGGTATTGATAGTTGTTACACAGTGCATTATGGGTATCTATACTGTCCGTGAATGAGCATAGCTAGGGAGCATGTATGTTAATGCACAATGGCTGTGAATAAGTGAAAGCAAATTAACTGTAATGAGATGTAAATGAGCAATTATGTAAAGCAGCAAATACTAATGAAGAATTCTTTCATCAATTTATCATTCATAGCCAAATTGTCATGCTGTATGCACATCCGTTTTAAAAAGTTAACTGTACCTTTTATATCTACTTTTGAATCCATGTATATGCTTGCTGCCCCTCTAAAAATTATTTAAGTTTTCCTTTTTCTGCCTTAATCCTTTATTCTGCACCATCACTGGACAGTCATACACAAAAGTTTCACATAGTCATCAGTCGCACACAACAACTGACATCCACAGAAAATAGTTATGTCACCCCACATCCTAATGAGAGTCCAGCCAAGTACTGTGCTGAAGTAATGTTTGAACTATCATGAAATAGCAAATAAAGTGGTTTGTTAACACATCCATCCTTTCATTAGCCCCTAGCACACAAGTTCATAGGTAGGTACTAGGCTATCTGCCCTAGGGCATTTATAAGCCTAGCCAGAATGTGTTGGCTTTCGCCTCCCTTTTAGACTAGATTCCTGAGCCTCTGTCCAGCAGGGCCATAGAAGTGATCCCAGGAGTAAATTTATGATTTCCCATCCACTCATCAAGATTTCTCTTGAAGAGGGTCAGCGATGGGCTCTGCCTAACATGGACTGGGATTCTATTCCAAAGCGAGGGAAGCCTTTGTGATATGAATCTATCCCTCCAGCATGTCCTATTTATTGTTGTGCTAAGATTTAAATCCCTGGAGCGTGTAGCTCTAATGGATTTGGATTTCCTGAGGTGGAGCATGTCCAACAATTCCAGGTTAGACATGGCCTTGTACGTCAGGCAGAGATTGCCTCTGAGTAGGCGGTAAATGACTGCGTAGAGCTGGAGTTTTTTTAGTCGAGCTGCATAGGGCAACTGTTTGAGGCCCATGATCCTCTTGGTGAGTATTTTTGAGGTCTCTCCAGCTGTTGCAGGTGTCGGGTAAAGTACATCCCAAATGGGGCATTGTACTCCATTATGGGCCAGATGAGCGATGAGTAGAGGGGCACAATGACCTCTCTTGATCTAGATGTGAACCCTTTTTTGATTAGGTGAGCTATATAGAAGGTTTTTCTAACCACTTTGGCAATGTGATTGTCAAAGGAGAGGTTACTATCTACATGGGTCCCCAGGTCCCTAATTACTTCTTCCATACTTAGTAGATTACCTCCTATGTGGTAGATTGTGGGCACTTTGTTTTTCCCAAAGGGGATGTCTATGCACTTTTTGGCATTTAGCTTGAGGTCATGGTTCTGACACCAGGTATCCATCTCCGTAAGGCCTATCAGGAGGATGCTTGTGTCAGCCGGTGAGTCGATTATGGCTCCCAGCTTGCAGTCTTCTGCGAACTTGGTAAGCCACAGTCCTCCCATGTTTGCCTGTACCTCAGAGAAGTATATACAGAGCAAGATGGGTCCCAGGACTGAGCCATGTGGGATGCCACTTGTAGCCAGTTTAGAGTTGGACATGGCACCCGTGGCTCTGACCATATGAGTTCTATCCCTGAGCCAGTTTGCAACCCATCTTACGACATATGGGTTAATATTTAAGCTGGTAAGCTTATTTATGATGCCAGAGTAGGGTATTGTGTCGAAGGCCTTTGCAAGGTCCAGGTAGGCTGTGTGGACCACCTTTCCCTCATCTATGGCTTTGGTTACTATTTCGAAGAAGTCAACTAGGTCTAAGAGGCAAGATCTGCCTTTAACAAAGCTGAATTGGGTAGGGTCCAGTGTTTGTAGGTTCCCAATGTCTTTGTTTATGAGATCCATGATGATGCGCTCCATAACCTTGCAGACTAAGCTAGTCAGGCTTATAGGGTGAAAGTTCCCGGGATCCTTTGTGGCACAACCTTTGTGGAGCAGGATCACTGTTGCTGTACAGTTGCTGTACAGGCCAACACGGAAGGACTGTGGCTGACCAAGTTCACAGATGACTGCAAACTGGGCACCATAATCGACTCTCCAGCCAACACAAGCATCCTCCAAAAGGGCCTCTTAGAAACAGACAACTGGTGGCAGAGCCATGGCCTCAAGCTAAATGCCAAAAAGTGTATAGTTATCCCCTTTGGCAAAAACAAAGTGCCCACAAATTACCACATAGGTGGTAATCCATTAAGTACAGAAGAAGTAATTAGGGACCTGGAGACCCAAGTTGATGGCAATCTCTCATTTGACAACCACGTGGTCATTGACTCTCTTCAAGAGGAATCTTGATGAGTGGATGGGAGATCGTAGGTTTACCTTGGGTATCACTTCTGTGTCACTGTTAGACAGAGGAACAGTATACTAACCTCAAAAAAGGGCATAGCAAAATTAATTTAAAATGGGTGGCGAAAGCCAAACACACTCTGGCTAGGCTAGTATGAACCTATGAACCTATGTACGCCATTCTTTGGGCACATAACCTGTGGTAAGGCTGAGTTGGAACAGTGAATTTATGTGAGGGATTGGTTCATTTTGGAGCGCGTGTAAGACGCAGCCCGGGATACCATCCGGTCCAATTGATGCTGTGTCTTTTTACCTTGGAGAGGGCTGCTTTCACCTGTATGTCTGTGATGTCTGGCGGACTGCATTCTTCTGGGATAGACACTGGCCCTTTTGGGGGGGGAAGGGTGGTTAAAGTTTGCACTGAACCTGTCTGCCAGGATGTTGGCAATGTCAGTGGGTTCAGTGTATTTTGTGCCATTTTGCACCAGCTCAGAGGAGATCTGAGAGTTGCCACCCAGATTCTTGATGTAGCTAAAGGACACCTTGTGATTATCTTTAGTGTCTTTGGCAATTTTTATTTCAAAGCTAGCCTTTAATGATTTTATGAGGGATTGAAGTTGCTTGCTAGTACTGATCAGCGATGCCTTCCCTTTTTGGGATTTTGCCTTATCATGTAATAGTTTCCTCCTTCTGTTGTATAGCTTATTTATGGCTGGGGAACACCAGACTGGTCTCCTGTTTTTGGAGGAGTGAGTCTTAGTTTTACTTGGGATGGCACGATCCTTGCATTTCTGTTGGTGCTCATAGAGTGCATTTGTAAAGGATTCTGTGGTTTGGGTAGCATTTTCCATTAGCGCAGGGGCTTTGAAACATTCCACCTCGGTCTTGAGAAGTGTGAAGTTTGCTTTTGAGAAATTTTTCACAGTGGTTTCCTTGGCTGGGGTGGGTTTGGGATGTGGATGTCCATTGTGATTAGTTTATGGTCTGATCTTACCAACGAGGGGTTTACCTCTGGTGTGGAACATTGAGCCCCTATGTTGGTGATGACCAATTCCAATATGGTCTCCCCTCTTGTAGGAGTGGTGACCAGTTGTTCCATGGCATTTGAGTTTATAAACTCCAGGAACCATTGGGCGAAAGAGTTGGGACTTGAGTAGTTTTCCTAGTCAATGTTTGGGTAGTCGAAATCCCCCAATATCATGGTGTTTGGTGAGACCTTCATATTCTCCAATGTTCTCAGGAATGCCGAGCGGGGGTCCTGAGACAAGGTGGGTGGTCTGTAGCAGGCTACAAACTGAAAAGCAGTTTTACCTACTGTTAATTGCACATGGATGGTTTCCGCTGCCTTGTGCAGTGCCACTAACCTGGAGGTGTGTGTATCCTTGATGAAAATGAATACTCCCCAACCTTTAGTATTTCGGTCCGAGTTCTGGGGCCGAAATGAATGGTATGAGTTGAATCCTGGTAGTGCTTGGGGTGCTCTCCGGAGCCTTGAATCAGGATTCTGTTACTGCACAGATATCGATTTTCTCCATACTGAGAAGTGCCTCAAGTGCATGCATCTTGAGGTTTAGACTTCTGGCGTTGAGTAGCATTACCCTTAGTTTTTTGTTTCTGGTATTGTCTATGGAGGTGGGTTTGTCTTTTGAGCCTTGCCTAAAAAAGGCACTATGGGGGTGGCAAGAGCCTTGGCCAGTATTCGAAAGCCTAAGGGTGACAGGTGCATGCCGTCCCTGGTGAAGCAATGTGGCTTGTCGAGCATGTTATCCCAGACTGATAGACACTGTATCCCCTTTGAATGACACCAATAGCTTAGCCAGTTGTTAAAATTGATCATTTTGTCTTTATATTGTGGCATCATTCTTGGTGAGGGCAAGATGCTACTCAGGGTCAGGGTCATACCGGCCTGGGCTACATGATCACAGATCTCCTCTATGTCTCTTTTCATGTAGTCCAGGGAGGTATGTCTCAGGTCATTCACACCAACATGGACAGTGACAGTGTCATACTTGTACCTGCTGTGGAGTGACCTGAGTGCATGTGTTATGTGGTGGATCCTGGCACTCGACAGGCAGCTTACAGTGACCTTCTCCTTGTTCAGTCTGGTGAGTGGGACGTCAGTGTGCCTGACAATAGAGTCTCCAATTACTAGTGTATTAGGTGGGTTATTTAGCCTTAGGGGCTGCGACTGCATGGCACACTGACTTTATGAAGTATGTGATATGTGAAAGTTGTTGTGGGGTAGCGGTTGCTTGGATGTCTGCTTTGGAGGTCTCTGTTGCTTTGGCAGATTTTTATTTAGAGCCTCCAAGTATGTTTTTGTGAGTTTGTGTCTTGTTTGCTGGAGCGATTGGTCTATGTGAGACTGGTTGTGTGGTGCGAATGGTTTCCTTCTCCTCCTGATAAGACTGCTCCAGTCTTGGGTTGAGAGAGCTCGGCCTCCGGTCTGACTGTATAGTTGCATCTCTCACATATATTTGAGTTTGTTGGAAGGAGGAGAGGGTTGTCTGTGTACATAAGGCAATTGTAACATTGCCTTAAGATTCCCAGATTCACCAGCTGGACTGGAGAATATACCTGAAACTGTGCTTTGGACATGCCTGGATGGTTTAAAGAACTGATTTACTGATTGTCCGGAATGGACGAATAGGGAGCCTTGTACTTCTGGATAGTATAAGGGGGGATTAGTGCTAAAGTATGTTAATGCTTACTGAGAAATTTAAGCAAGTGCTGGGCTGTAGAATGAAGGTTGAGTGCTTATTTTGAGAGTTTGACTAGTTCTAAGGGAAAAAAATTGAAGAGCAGACTTTGTGGAGCCGGGAATAGTTTAAAACTGCTTAAACGGCACTGCGTGATGCACAAAATCACGCTAAAGCAGGTTTTAAGGCAGGGAGTTTGAAAGAGATAGGAAATGGCCCAAAATGGCCAATAAGCTACTAGTTACTGGGATGAGACTACTCCTCCAGGGACAGATAGGCTGCTCAGTGCTCCTCACTCTCACTGGTGAACAGAGAAGCTTCCTCCTATCCAAGTAAGGATATGGGCAACACAGGAACTATGACACAGCCTAGAATTCAGCAAGACCTGAAAACTGGACTATTCTAGTTCAGAAAAGGCGGGAAACAAGGATATATATATTTTTTCTTTTTTCACTATACAACAAAAACTAGGCACAAGAACACAGTAAATGCTTTAGATCAGCTAGCGCACTTGAGTGTGTAGCCTACAACAATTAAACAAGGCAAAAAAAACAACTTTTAAAGTGCAAAATGCAAAAAATGCAGATAAACAATCTTTACAGAACACAGATAGTTAGAAAACTCGCTTTTCGGTGAGACTAAACAGTCGCTGGTAGGAAAGTAGAAAAAAATACTTATAATCTGTTAAAGTCTCTCTTTCACTCTCTACTGCTTGTAGAACTTTGCAGGACACCACAAGGAGCTGTGCTGTTACAAGCGCAAAACCATGCTAAAGTGGGTTTTAAGCCAGGGAGTTTTAAAGACATAGGAAATGGCCCAAAACAGTCAATAAGCTACTAGTTACTGGGCTGAGACCACTCCTCCAGGGACAGATAGGCTGCTCAGAGCTCCCTACTCTCACTGGTGAACAAAGAAGCTTCCTCCTATCCAAGTAAGGATATGGGCAACACAGGAACTATGACACAGCCTAGAATTCAGCAAGACCTGAAAACTGGACTATTCTAGTTCAGAAAAGGAGGGAAACAAGGATAAATATATATATTTTCTTTTTTCACTATACAACAGAAACTAGGCACAAGAACACAGTAAATGCTTTAGATCAGCTAGCACACTTGAGTGTGTAGCCTACAACAATTAAACAAGGCAAAAAAACAACTTTTAAAGTGCAAAAGACAAAAAATGCAGAAAAACAATCTTTACAGAACTCAGATAGTTAGAAAACTCGCTTTTCGGCGAGACTAAACAGTCGCTGGTAGGAAAGTAGAAAAAAATACTTATAATCTGTTAGTCTCTCTTTCGCTCTTTGCTGCTTGTAGAACTCTGCAGGACACCATGAGGAGCCGTGGTGAGTCTGTCTAATCATAATACTGTCAGTGACACTTTGGGATCTCCCAGTAAAGACACAAAACATCAAGTACTTCAGATTAAATTCAATACATTTTTATCATGTGTGCACAATCAGTACAAGACACCAAAGTACACTTTTCTTAGTGATCACTAATCATTTCCGATGCTGCTGTAATGTTTTCCAATTTGCAAATATTTATTCACCAAAACTGTTGTAATATGCCCATCATATTAATAAAACAAACATTTCTTGACGTGAATTTAAAATTCTTACCTCATTTTTGAGCTGTTTCATAGTAATTTCCTATATTTCTATTATTTTTCATACTTTAAAAAGTACATGGTTTTCTAAATAATTTGCCACATCAGTGCACTTATCCCAAGTTAGCGTGGCGCTGTTCAACTTATTTGTGTAAGTTCAGAGTCCTTTACACATTTGTTTACAAATAAGTCCCTTTTACATTTATCTCTTTGTATCACAGTAATACACTACTTATCCGCTCCACTTAATGCTTAAGCTCAAGTACTTTGCTTGAATTAGGTATGTTTGTCAACATGCCTGCACATTTCTGTAGTCAGTGTAAGTAACACCTGCCGACTACATTTGCATATCCGCATGCTGCGACTCTTCGTGGATTACCAATATGCTCAGCTGAAACCCGGGAGTTTGAATACTACCAAAAAAATGTTGAACTACTCATCCACTCCACTTAATGCTTATGCTCAAGTACTTTGCTTGAATTAGGTATGTTTGTCAACATGCCTGCACATTTCTGTAGTCAGTGTAAGTAACACCTGCTGACTACATTTGCATATCCGCATGCTGCGACTCTTCGCTGATTACCAATATGCTCAGCTGAAACCTGGGAGTTTAAATACTACCAAAAAAATGTCGAACTAAAAGAAATGCATTACTTTTTACGTCTGTCAGGTGCCAGGCACTCAGATTGATCTGTGTTATGTCATGCGATGTAAGTGTAGCAGGAAACAAAACATTCTTGGGTGTTCTATTATTTCCCCTGTAACACCAATCCTTTTTAATATTATCGCTAGCATAAAAATAACTCAGTTATCCACAAAGCATGTTGGGAGTCGGACATTTTAATGAGAATAACTTTATGCAACGTTAAGACAGCTAACTATTCTTACTACAGTGTCAAACTTTTTTTCCTATGGCACTGAGGGTTATCATTTCATAACACTGCTAACAGTTGTTATGGCTAACTGTAAGGACACGAGATACTCTTCATTTGGACCCAGAGCAGTAGTGCAAGAGTTCCTTAAATAGATGACTGAATATGTGATGGTGCTATGTAGGATGTAATGACTTTAGATTTATAGATTTTAAATTGTAAAAAGTAATGGATTGAATGTGTGATTTTTTTTCCTTTTATGCCTGTAGCTGGCCATCACTTCTAATGCATATCAAATGCTTAGTTTTTATTTTAGGATCTGCTTGTGATGTGTTTATCTTTATCCATCAAACAAAAAGTTGATCTAATGGTTATTCACTGAACGTTAAGCCTCACGTTTCCCTTTTATTGAACAGTCAAATCACCGTACAGACAGTCATTAAACTGTAACAGCTGGCCTACAAGAAGGAAGTACCACAGTGCATAACGTAAACTCAACAAAACCTTTTATAAGTTTGCCCTTTTCCCCACTGTAGTGCAATCTCAGAGGTGGTATATATAGCTGGAGGGTGAGGGAGTTGCAGCCCCCCACCTTGGTGGGTTACAACAAGGTGGGTGCTGTACCCCTCACACCCACCTATCTGTATATACCGACAACAATGTTGCACTACAGTGGAGAAAAGGGCAAATGTATAAAAGGTTTTGTTTAGTGTATGTTATGCAGTGTGGTACTTCCTTCTTATTGACCAATTATTATAGTTTGGTGAATGTCTGCAATAATTTAACTGTTCAATAAAAGTTACATTTGAGGCTTAGTATTCATTGAATAGCCGTTCAAATAAGTTTTTGTCTGATGGGTAAACATACACCTGTTTGAGACTACTTGTAATTAAATATTATGAGGAGCAGAAAAAAAAAACTTTGCAGATGATGACTTATTATTCCCCTGCATAAAATATCAGAACTTTGTCGAATGCAAGAACCAATGAATGACTCATCACTAGTGCTGTTATTGTGATAATGAAGGGTGAATATGAACACATCTAATTATAGTCATCTTTAAACTGCATAGACTTTCTCTTTGCACAGTCAGCCCTGCTTGCTGGCTATAGTCTAATTAGGAAAGGGTAGTCTGATTAGGAAAGTGAAGAGACTAAAAGAAAAATAAAAAAGACTTCTGCTATACCAAGTCTCAATTGAAAATTCGCATCATATTCTCTTAATACATTTTCCTTGAGCTTTCATTTTTCTTAGACAATTGACAATTTTATTGCTCACATGAGAATGTTTTCTACATTTAATTATTATAAGGACCTTTGTTTTCTGAATACCAAGCATGCCTATTAGCTGCTTCAACTTTCATAGCTGTGCTAGCTAGTTTGAATAGCTGTTTGCTCTTTCTCAGCATACAGGTGTTTATATTACATTTCGGCCATAGGTTTGTCCATTAACCATGACAAATTATTTTTCATTCAAAGTGTTTGCCAGTACTACATCTCTAAACTCTGCATATATTCAGAATAACCTCAGTGTTAGTCACCTAGAAAGACATGAAAACGCACAAGCACGTTTTGTAGTACATAGGGTGGTATGTGACAAAGAAAGACATTGCTATACTAATCTTTGTGATTCAAAAAGTTATATTTACTGACAAAGAAAGGAAGCTAAGAAAAGAAATGGTGTTCTTATCAAACAAGTCAGCCTTCTGTCTAACATAAATAAGTTCACCTTTCAGGCAGGCAGGCTTTTTATGAAATGGCAAATATTTACTCGTGGATGCACTGTTCATTTCTAAGGGGGAATCAGAGAGAGCAGCTGGCGAATATAAAACACCACATACAGACACCTCTCGGCAGCACGTTTCCTGCATTCCCATTTCCAATAACTGGAAATAATAAAACCGCTTAACCTTCTCCTAGTATACTAAGTGAAGTTTGTGTCTCATCCCAAGGATCAGGTCACTTCCATCATATCGATGCCCTCTGTATCACCTTCCTTTTTCCTTCTGGTCCATGTAACTCCAGCCAGTGTCATTACTGCACCCTTCTCAGGCTGTCAGACCTTGAATCTGATGTACACCATGATGCTGAGTTACTTTCTCCCACTGACTATTATACATTTACTTGTTTCTGGGTTAATCCTTTGACGGGATCATCAATAGCTATATATATATATATATATCTCTGCATTATCTATCTACCTATATGTCTACATATGTGTATATCTATATATATGTGTATGTATGTATATGTATATGTATATATATATATATATATATATATATATATATATATATATATATATATATATAGATAGATATATTTTATATATATATATATATATATATATATATATATATGTATGGGTTCTGTTGGTTTGGCAACAGGGAGCTTGATCGACATTTGTTTAATTATGCTCATTTAGTTAACTATACAGGTAGCCAACAGGTATGCAAGATTGACAATCCCTGGGTAGGGGAGTATCCCCTTTCCCCAGGGACTGGGTGATCTAGGAGTTGGTATATATAATTACAAGGGGTGTGGGGATAATATAATTATTTAGGATCTCATCAGAAACTCAAATAACATAGCAAGGTCAGGTGACCAGATGTCAGACTATGACTCAATAAAGCCCTGCACAACCGATATTCAAGCATAGTTACATAGTATATTGCTTGTAGTAAACTGGCTATTGTTTTATATATATATATATATATATATATATATATATATATATATATATATATATATATATACACTAGACAATCTCGACATACTGAAATGTCGAAATTCAGTATGTCGAGACCGAATAGTGGAAAGTGCAGTTAACCGAAACTACACTATGCCGAATCCGCCGCTATGTTAGTGTCACATTCGCGACGTGTGGTGCGGTTTGTGGATTTATCTGGGGTTTCAGGTAAGTGTTGTGTGTTTGAGGATAATGGGTAGGGATTTTAGTGTGTGTGGTGGTGTTTTATGTGTGTTTGCGTGTTTAGTGTGATCTCGTAGTTAGAATATATAAATGGGGGGTGTGGGGAGTGCAGAGGGGGTTTGCCCCCTGCTTATAGGTAGGTTGTGTGTTTGTGTGTGTTATGTTTGTTTAGTTACGTAGGTGTATGTGTGTGTCTGATTATGTACTGGTTTGTGTGGTGTGTGTGAATGGTCGCAATTGTAGTATTCGTGATTGTGGGTTTTCATGTATGTGGTTTTTCGACTATTCAGTCTCGAAATACTGAATTTCAACATTTCAGTATTTCGAGATTGTATAGTGAATCCATGTATGTATATATATATATATATATATATATATATATATATATATATATATATATATATATATATATATATATATACATACACACACACACACACACACACACACACACACACACACACACACATACATATATTAAAGTGCTTAATAAGAGTCATCCAAAGTATCTTTAATTATAATTTGTAATTATAAAAGCCTTAAAAACAAAATATCTACTGCTCATATTTATTTTTATGTAGGCTGTAATCACTGTCTTTACATGCGATATTCTTCTACATTTTTAAAGAAAAAATCCCCATTCCTTGACATCCATAGACATATGTGGACTG